>NW_028135099.1:0-124000 GCF_964662115.1 Mustela nivalis
CTCCTTCCCCATGGTAGGAATCCTGGCTGTTGATATGAGTGTCCAAACCTCAAAGTGGGAGCCAGCTGCATGGCCAAGGAGACAATGCCCACTCATGAGGGCTGCCCTGGGCACAAGTAGCCATTGTAACCCTCAGCTTGATCAAGCCTTCAAAAAAATGCTCTTAGTTGCACCTCCAGGATCCTGCATTGCAGGCCTGATATGCCCTTAAGCCCAAATCCTAACACATCGTGGGATGTTCCATGTGCACATACCCAGAGCCCGTCACTGGAATCCCTGTTTTGAGGCACCCCTAAGATGGAAAACAGCACTCTTCACTTCCCTGAGAAAGCCACCAAACTAATGGGATCCCCCAGGATCCTTGAGAAGAAGAATCTCCCATGGTCCCATGAGTCCACACCTGTATTCCGAGGCCAGCGTGGATATGCTATCCAGATACAAGAGACTGTGCTACTGGCTTCGAGTCACCTGATTTACAGTTCCTGACGTGCTGCCCTCAAAATCTTTGGATTGGGACTGTGAACACCTCTCCATTAACCTTATCCCGAGTTTGTGTTTGCAGATCTCTCTCTAAAAACCATAGCTCACATGTCCTCCAAGATGGGGCCCCTAGAGTCACACCACAAGACTGTGCTTGCCATCCCCAAGGAAACTGGGCCCATCACAGTTGCCCAAACCCTCCTGATTAGGAGAAACCTGGAAGGCTCCTGAGCACATCCCAATATTGGAGGCTGCTCTGGATGCAAATGCACAGTCTGAAACACCCTGATCACCTCCATCCAGGCAGACACCCAAATCAATGGTCCTGAGTCAGATAATTAAACCTGACATGGCCCTAGGACCTCATTGGAAGAGGGATTAACTTTTCAGGCACCTGTCCTCAGAGGCCTCTTCTGGAATACCAACTTATGATACAAATTATGGCCCCTGAGCCCCAGGGTGGGAAATCCTCCATGGCCTCTTGACGCCACCTCTCCATTTGTTGGTCATCGTAGACACAAACTCCAGCCTGAGCAAACATCTGACATCCGCCCATATTCAGGCGCTGATATTGGAATCAGCTGCTGCACACTGGAACTGCCTTTCGCTTTGCAATGAATTTAAGCCTAGCTTCAGACTACAATTTCATCCTCACCCTACTGGTCTGCCATATCTCTTGATAGGGAATTCTGGAGCCACAACGCAACATTCTGCCTTCTTCATAGATAGAAGGACCTGGTGAGTCTGCCCATAAACTGCACATGAAGATCAATATACTCAGCCCAGGAGGGAACCCCTATTTATAGTTTGCCCTAGCCACTAGTGCTGTGTCTGACAGAGCCTGAGCCCCTACCTCGTGTCAGCAACCCAGAGGGTGGGGCCCACATTAACCATGTGAGACCGGCCATGGCCCAGGGCTGTCATTACTACCCATCCTTGGTATTCAGGCATCTGTCCCCTAGATCTTAGCTGGAATCCCTACCAATGGGGGGACCTGAAGCACAATAGAGAATTCATCCTTCGCCATGGCAGGAATCCTGGCTTTTGGATGGGTGTCCAACCCTAGGAATGGGAACTGGCTGCATGGCTGAGTAGACATCGCCCAATCCTGATGGCCTCCGGGGCACAAGCAGGCATTGGGACCCTCAGCTTGACCATACTTTCAAACAAACGCTCTCAGTTGCACCTCCAGGATCCCGCATTGCAGGCCTGGTATGGCCCTAGGCCTAAATATTAACCCTTGGTGGGATTTTCCAAGCACTTAGACCCAGAGCTCATCTCTGGAATGCCTGTTTTGGGGCACGCCTAAGCTGGAAAACAGTACTCATCCCTTCCCGGAGAAATCCAACAAACTATTGAGAACCGCCAGGATCCTTGAGAGGAGAAATCTCCCATGGACCCTTGAGACAACACCTGCAATAAAGGCCATTCTGGAAATTAAATCCAGATACAATTACCTGTGCTACCACCTTTGAGTTACGTGATTTACAGTTCCAGACTTGCTGCCCTCCTGGTCTATGGATTGGGACTATGATCACCTTGCCACTAACCCTAACCTAAGTTTGTGTTTGCAGACTTCTCTCTCAAAATCATGGCGCACATGTCCTCCAGGATGGGGTCTCTGGAGTCACACCACAGGACAGTTCCTGCAATCCCCAAGGAAACTGCCCATCACAGTTGTCCAAAAACCCCATATAAGGAGAAACCTGCAAGGAACCTGAGCCAACCCTAGTATTGGATGCCACTCTGGACACAAATGCACAGTCTGAAACACCCTCATCACCTGCATCCAGTCAGACACCAGAGTCAATGATCCTGATTCAGAAGATTGAATGACATTCCCCTAGGGCCTCATTCAAACCCTTTATTAGGTTTTCAGGCTTCTGTCCTCAGAGACCTGTTCTGGATTACCAATTTATGATACAACATATGGCCGCTGAGCCCCACAACAGAATATCTCCTGCCCCCAGAAGCAATCCGGGCTCTTGGGCCTGTGTCAAATCCTCAGGCTAGATGAATCCTGCATGGCCCATTAACCACCAGCACATTCTAAGATCTCCCTGGTAACAAACCAACATTTTGACCCATCTTCATGAGGTTCCATGTCCAATCCAGTCTTTATTTCTTCGCCTCAAAGCCACCAGATGCCATGTTCCTTCGCTGTCATGGTCAATGAAGGTGTGCTTTCCAGTCACCCATGTGGGAGATCTATGTTATCCGATCTTTCGACATGGGGAACCATGGAGGAAACAAATCAGACTGCCCCTGTCTGGTAGAAGGAAACCTTGCTGTTTGGAGCATCTCAAAAACACCAGATTGGGAAATCCTCCATAACCTCTTGACGCCACCCCTCCATTTTTGTGTCATCATAGACACAAACTCCAGCATGAGCAAATATCTGACATCCACCCTCACTCAAGTGCTGAAAATTGGATTCAAACATTGCACACTGGAAATTTCTTTCGCTTGATACAGAATGTAACCATAGCTTAGGTTTACAATTCCATCCTCAGCCTCCTGGTCCACAAGCCCTCTTGATAGTGAATTCTAGAGCCACAAAACAGCATTCTGCCTTCCCCTTACAAACAAGAAGGGCCTGGTGAGTCTGCCCAGAAACCATACATGAGGATCAATCTGCTCGGCACTCGAGGGAACCCCAATTTATAGGCTGCCCTGGGCACTAGTGCTGTGTCTGACAGAGCCTGAGCCAAGACCTAGTGTCAGCCACCCAGTGATCGGGGCCCATATCCACGATTTGATACTGGCCATGGCCCATGTCCATCATCTTTACCCATCCTTGGTATTCAGGCCTCTGTCCCCAGACCTTTGCTGGAATCCCCGCTAATGGGGGAACCTGACGCACTATAGAGAACTCCTCTTTCCCCATGGCAGGATTCTGGCTGTTGGGATGGTTGTCCAACCCTCAAAGTGGGAGCCAGCTGCATGGCCAATGTGACCACGCCCACTCATGAGGGCCACCTGGGCATAAGCAAGTATTGTGACCCTCAGCCTGAGAATGATTTCAAACAAGCCCTCTCAGTTGCACCTCCAGGATCCTGCATGCAGGCCTGGTAAGCCACTAGGCCCAAATCCTAACACTTGGTGGGATTTTCCAGGGGACCAAACCCAGAGTCTGTCTCTGGAATCCATATTTTGGGGCACCCCTAACATGAAAAACAGCACTCTTCCCTTCCCCGAAAAAGCCACCAACTATTGGGAGCCACCAGGATCCTTAGAGAGGAAAAATCTCCCATGGACCCATGAGGCCACAACTGCATTCTGAGGCCATCCTGCACACAATACAGAGAAAAAAGCCTGTGATTCTGCCTTTGAGTCACCCAATTAACAGTTCCTGAAGAGCTGCCATCCATGTCTATGCATTGGGCCTGTGATAACCTTGCCACTAATCCTAACCCAAGTTTGTGTTTTCAGACTTCCCTCCCAAAACCGTGGCTCCCATGCCCTCCAGTTTGTGATAACTGGAGCCACACCACGGGATTGTACCTGTCTTCCCAAAGGAAACTGTGATTGTCACTATTAAACAAACCCTCTAGATTAGGAGAACCCTGCAAGTCCCCTAAGCCCAGCCCAATATTGGAGGCCACTCTGGACGCAAATGCACAGTCTGACACACCATATCACCTACATCCAGGCTGATATCCAAGTCAATGGTCCTCAGACAGAAGATTGAACCTGACATGCTCCTAGGATTCACTGGAACACTAGAATAGGTTTTCAGGTATCTGTACTCAGAAGGCTGTTCTGAATATCAATGTATGATACAATATGGTCACTGAGCCACACAAAAGAACATCTCCTGTCCTTAGAAGAAAGCTGTGCTCTGGACCTGTGTCAAACACTCTGGGTAGATGAATCCTTCAAGGCCCCCTGGCAACCAGCACATTCTATGATCTCCCTGACAACATACCAGCATTGTGACCCATCTTCATGAGACTCCATGACAACTCCAGCCCTTGGTACTTCGGCCCAGAGCCACCAGAATGAAACTGCCATGTTCCTCTGCTGCCATGGTCAATGTAGGTGTACTTTCCAGGCATCCAGCGGGAGTGCTCTGATACCAACTTTCCACATGGGGAACCCTGGAGGAAACAAACCAGACTCCCCTGTACGGTAAAAGGAATCTTTTCTGTATGGAGTATCTCAAGCCTGAGGGTGGGTAATCCTCCATGGCCTCTTGAGGCCACCCATCCATTTGTTGGTCATCATAGACACTAACTCCAGCGTGAGCAATCAACTGACATCTGCACTTACTCAAGTGCTGGATATTTGAATCAGCTGCTACACACTGGAATTGCCTTATGCTTGGCACTGAATTTAAAAGTAGCTTGGCGGGACGCCTGGGTGGCTCAGTTGGTTAAACAGCTGCCTTCGGCTCAGGTCATGATCCCAGCGTCCTGGGATCGAGTCCCACATCAGGCTCCTTGCTCCGCAGGGAGCCTGCTTCTCCGTCTGACTCTGCCTTCCACTCTGTCTGCCTGTGCTTGCTCTCGCTCGCTCTCTGACAAATAAATAAAATCTTGAAAAAAAAAAAGTAGCTTGGGTTTGCAATTCCATCCTCACCCTGGTGTTCAGTAAGCTCTCTTGATAGGGAATTCTGAAGCCACAACACAGCATTCTGCCTTCCCCATAGCAAGAAAAAACAGCCTGGAGAGACTGCCCAGAAACCCTACATGAGGATAAATCTACTCGACCCTCGAGTGAACCCCATTTATAGGTTTACCTGGCCACTAGCGCTGAGTCTGACAGAACCTCGTCTCTGACCTCGTGTCAGGACCCAGAGACTGGGCTCCAACTCCAGAATGTGAGACCAGCCATGTCCCAGGGCTGTCATCTCTACCCATTCTTGATTCAGGCATCTGTCCCCAGACATTTGCTGAAATCCCTGCCAATGGGGGAACCAGAAGCACAATAGGGAAATCCTCCTTCCCCATGGCAGGAATGATGGCTCTTGGGATGGGTTTCCAGACCTCAGAGTGGTAGCCAGCTGAATGGCCAATGATAACCCGCCCACTCATGAGGGCTGCCCTGGACACAAGCAGGCATTGTGACCCCCAACATGAGCATGCTTTCAAACAAACACTCTCAGTTGCATTCCAGAATCCAAATTTGCAGGCCTGATATGCCCCTAAGCACAAATCCTAACACCTGGTGGGATTTTTCAGGGGACCAGAAACACAGCCTGTCTCTGGAATCCCTGTTTTGGGACAACCCTAAGATGTAAAATAGCACTCTCCCCTTCGCCAAGAAAGCCACCATAGTATAGGGAGCCGCTAGGATCCTTGAGAGGAAAAATCTCCCATGGATCCATGAGACCACACCTGCATTCCGAGGCCATCCTGGACACAAAAGCCAGATACACAAGCCTGTGCTACCACCTTCAAGGCAACTAATTTATAGTTCCAGACGAGCTGCCCTCCAGGTCTATGCATTGGGCCTGTGATCACCTCACCACTAACCTTAACCCGAGTTTGTGCTTACAGACTTCTATCCCGAAACCATGGCTCATATTTCCTCCAGGATGGGGTCTCTGGAGCCACACCAAAGGACTGTGCCTGCCATCCCCAAGGAAAATGTGTCCGTCACATTTGCCTAAAACTTCGAGATAAGGAGAAACCTGCAAGGCCCCTGAGCCCACCCCAATACTGGAGGCCCCTCTGGACACAAATGTGCATTCTGAAATACGCTGATCACCTGAATCCAGGCAGATAACCAAGTCAGTGTTTCTCAGTCAGAAGATTGAACCTGACATGCTCCTATGACCTCATTGTAACCCCTGATTAGGTTTTCAGGCATCTGTAATCAGAGACCTGTTCTGGAGTACCAACTTAAGATACAACATATGGTCCCTGATCCCCACAACAGAATATCTCCTTTCTCTAGATGGAAGCCGTGCTCTTGGAACTGTGTCAAACCCTCAGGGTAGATGAATCCTACTTGGCCCGTAGCCACCAGCAGATTCTAAGATCTCACTGGTAACAAGCCAGCATTGTGAGCCATCTTCATGAGATTCCATGTCAACTACAGGCCTTGGTACTTCACCCCAGAGCCTTCAGAAAGAACCTGCCATGTTCCTCAGCTGCAATGTTCAGTGGAAGTGTGCTTTCCAGGCATCCAAGTGGGAGTGTTCTGCTACCCAAACTTTCCACATGGGGGACTCTCGAGCAAACAAATCTGACTGCCCTGTCCTGTAGAAGGAAACCTGGCTGTTTGGAGCATCTCACAAGCTCAAGTGTGGGAAATCCTCTATGACCTCTTTTCAACTCCTCTCCATTTGTCGGTCATTATAGACACAAACTCCAGCTTGAGCAAACATCTGACGTCTGCGCTTACTCAGGTGCTGGATATTCGAATCAGCCGCTGCACACTGGAAATGCCATTCGCTTGTCACTGAATTTATTCATAGCTTGGGTTTACAATTCCATCATCACCCTACTGGTCCACAAGCCCTCATGATAGGGAATTCTGCAGCCACAACACAGCATTCTGCCTTCCCAATAGAAAGAAGAAGGGCCTGGTGAGTCTGCCCAGAAACTCCACATTATGATCAGTCTACTTGTCCCTTGAGGGAACCCTGAATTATAGACAGCCCTGGCCCCTAGTGTTGTGTCTGACAGAGCCTAAGCCCCGACCTCGTGTCAGCCACCTAGAAGGCGGGGCCCATATCCCGCATGTTAGACTGGCCACGGAACAGAGCCGTCATCTTTACCCATCTTTGGTATTCAGGCATGTGTCCCCAGACCTTTCCTGGAATCCCTACCAATGAGGGAACCTGAATCACAATAGAGAAATCCTCATTCCCCATGGCAGGATTCCTGTAAGTTCGGAAGGGTGTCCAACACTCAGAGTGTTAGCCTACTGAATGGCCATTGAGACCACCCCCATTCCTGAGGGCCACCCTATGCAAAAGCTTGCATAGTGACCCTCAGCCTGAGCATGCTTTCAAACAAACGCTCTCAGTTGTATCTCCAGGACTTGCATTGGAGGCCTGGTAAGCCCCTATGCCCAAATCATAACCCTTGGTGGGTATTTCCAGGTGCCCAGAGCCAGAGCACTTCTCTGCAATCCCTGTTATGGGACACCCTTAATATGGAAAACAGAACTCTTTCCTCTCTGAGAAAGCCACCACATTATAAGGAGCCGCCAGGATACTTGAGAGGAAATATCACCCATGGACACCTGAGACCACACCTGCATTCTTAGTCCATCGTGGATACACAATCCAGATAAAAAAGCCTGTGCTACCTCCTTTGAGGCATGCGATTTACATTTCACACGGAGCTTCCCTCCAGGAGTATGCATTGGGCCTACAATCACTTCGCCACTAAACCTAACCCGCATTTGTGTTTGCAGACTTCCCTCCCAAAACCATGGCTCTCATGCCCTCCAGCATGGGGTCTCTGGAGCCACACCACAGGACTGTGCCCACCATTGCCAAGGAAACTGTGCCCATCAAATTGCCCTATCTTTCCAGATTAGGAGAAACCTGCAAGGCCCCTGAGCCCACCCCAATACTGGTTGCCACTCTGTACACAAATGCACAGTCTGGAACACCCTGATCACCTACATCTAGGCAGACTTTGAAGTCAATGATACTGAGTCAGAGGATTGAACCTGACATTCCGTTAGGATTTTATTGGAACCCTAGATTAAATTTTCAGGCATCTATCCTCAGAGGCCTGTTCTGCAATACCAAATTATGATACATTTGGTCCGTTAGCCCCACATCAGAACATCTCTGGTCCGAGAAGGAAACCGTGCCCTTTGACCAGTGTCAAACCCTCAGGGTAGATGAATCCTACATGGTCCCTTAGCCACCAGCACACTGTAAGGTCTCCATGGTAACAAACCTGCATTCTGACCCATCTTCATGAGACTTCATGTCAACTCCAGGCCTTGGTAATTCGCCCAAGAGCCACCAGAACGAATTGGCCATGTTTCTCAGCTGCAATTTTAATGGAGGTGTGCTTTTCAGGCATCCACGTGGGAGTGCTCTGCTACCCAAACTTTCCACATGGGGGACCCTGGAGCAAATAAACCAGACTCCCCCTGTGTGGTAGAAGGAAACTTTGCTGTTTGAAGCATCTCACAAGCCCCAGCATGTGAAATCCTCCATGGCCTCTTGACGCCACCCCTCCATTCATCGGTCATCATAGACATAAACTCCAGCATGAGGAAATGTCTGACTTTCACCTTTACTCAGGTGCTGGATATCTGGAATCAGACACTGCACAATGGAACTGCCTTTTGCTTGGCACTGAATTGAACCTTAGCTTGAGTTTACAATTCCATCCTCACCCTACTGGTCCCCAAGCCCGCTTGATAGGGAATTCTGGGGCCACAACGCAGCTTTTTGCCTTCCCCTTAGAAAGAAGAAGGGCATGGTGATTCTGCCCAGAAACTCTGCATGAGGATCAATCTGCTCAGCCCTTGAGGGATCCCTGATTCATACTCAGCCCTGACCACTAGTTCTGTTTCTGACAGAGCCTGAGTGCTCAATTCATGTCAGCTACTCAGAGAGTCAGGCATGTGAGACTGGCCATGTCTCAGGTCCCTCATCTCTACCCATCCTTGGTATTCAGGCATCTGTCCCCAGACATTTGCTAGAATACCTGCTAATGGGGGAACCTGAGGCACAATAGAGAATTCTTCCTTTTCCATGGCAGGAATCCTGGTAGTTGGGATGGGTGTCCTACATTAAAGTGGTAGCCAGCTGCATGGCCAAGGAGACAACTCCCACTCATAAGGGCTGCCCTAATCACATCAGGCATTATGACACTCAGACTAGCATGCTTTCAAACAAACGCTCTCAGTTGTACCTCCAAGTCACACATTGTAGGCCTGGTACTCCCCTAGGCCCAAATCCTAATCCTGGTGGGATTTTCCAAGCACCCAGACTCACAGCCCTTCTCTGGAATCCCTTTTTGGGGAACATCTAAGATTGAAAACAGCACTCTTCCATTCAAACGAGAAAGCCACCATACTATTGGGAGCTTCCAGGATCCGTAGAGAGGAAAATACTCTCATGGAAACATTAGAACACACCGGCATTCCAAGGCTATCATGGACACACAATCCAGATACAAAAGTCAGTGCTAGTGCCTTCGAGGTACGTGATTTACAGTTCCTGACGATCTGCCCTCCAGGTCTATGCATTGGGCCTACGATCACCTCGCAACTCAACCTAATCCGAGTTTGTGATTGCAGACTTCTCTCCCAAAACCATGGCTTACATGCCCTCCACGATGGAGTCTCTGGAGCCACACCACAGGACTGTGCCTGCCACCCCCAAGGAAACCGTGCCCACAAATTTGCTAAACCTTCAAGATTAGGAGAAACCTGCAAGGCCCCAGAGCCCACCCCAATATTGGAGGCTACTCTGTACACAAAGGCACAGTCAGAAACACCCTGATTGCCTACATATAGGCAGACACCGAAGTCAATGGTCCTGAGTCTGATGATTGAACCTGAAATTCCCCTTGGACTTCATTGGAACCCTAGATGAAGTTTTAGGCATCTGTCCTCAGAGGCCTGTTCTGGAATTCCAACTTATGATACAACATTTGGTCCGTGAGCCCCACAACAGAACATCTCCGATACCCAGAAAGAATCCGTGTTCTTCGACCGGTGTCAAACCATCAGGATAGACTAATCATACATGGCCCCTTAGCCACCAGCACATAGTAAGATTTCCGTGGAAACAAAACTGCATTGTGACCCAACTTCATTAGAAACCAGGCCTTGGTACTTTGCCCTAGAGCAACCAGAAAGAACCTGCCATGTTCCTTAGGTGCAATGGTCAATGTAGGTGTGCTTTCCCTTATCCACGTGCGAGTACTATGCTACCCAAACTTTGCACATGGGGGAACCTGGTGTAAACAAACCAGACCTCCCCTGTCCAGTAGAAGGAAACCTTATGTTTGGATCAACTCACAGGCCTCAGCGTGTAAACTGCTCCATGGCCTCTTGATGCCACCACTCCATTGGTCGGTCATCATAGACACAAACTCCAGTCTAAGCAAACATCTGACATGCACCCTTATCCCGGTGCTGGATGTCTTGAATAAACCACTGCACATTGGAACTGCCTTCCACTTGGCACTGAATTGAACCATAGCTTGTGTTTACAATTCCATCCTCACCTGACTGGTCCCTAAGCCCTCTTGATAGGGAAATCTGGGGCCACAATGCAGCATTCTGCCTTCCCCATCGAATGAAGAAATGCCTGGTGAGTCTGCCCTGAAAACCCACATGAGGATCAATCAGGTCGGCCCTCGAGTCAACACCGATTTATAGGCTGCCATGGCCACTAGTGCCGTGTCTGACAGAGCCTGAGCTCGACTGAGTTTCAGCCACTAGAGAGCAGGCCCCATATCTAGCATTTGGGATTGCCATGGCCCAAGTATGTCATCTCTACCCATCCTTGATATTTAGGCACCTGTCCCCAGACCTTGGCAGGGATCCCTGCCAATTAGGGAACTTGAAGCACAATAGAGAACTCTTCTTTCCCCATGGCAATAAACCTGGCTTTTGGGATGGGTGTTCTACCCTCAAAGGGGGAGCCAGTTACAACATCAATGACACCACACACACTCCTGAGGACTACCCTTGGCACAAACAGGCATTGTGACCCTCACCCTGAGCATGCTTTCAAAACATCCCTCTCAGATTCACCACAATGATCCCTCATTTCAGGCCTGGTATGCCTGTAGGTTCAAATCATAAAACTTGGTGGGATTTTCGAGGTGCCCAGACCCAGAGACCATCTCTGGAATTTTTGTTTTGGTGCACCCTTCAGATGGAAAACAGCACTCATCTCTTCCCCAAAAATGTCACCAAATTATGAGGAGCCACCAGGATCCATAGAGAGGCAATGTCTCCCATGGACCCATGAGAACACACCTGCATTCCGAGGCCATCCTGGACACACAATCCGGAGAGAAAAGCCTGTGCTACTGCCTTCCATTCACCCTAATTACAGTTCCAGATGAGCTGCTCCCAAGGTATATGCATTGGGCCTGTGATCACCTCGCCACTCACCCTAATTCGAATTTGTGTTTGCAGACTTATCTACCAAAACCATGGCACACATGCCCTCCAGGATGGGGTCTCTGGATCCACACTGCAGGACTGTCCCTGCCATCCACAAGGAAACTGTTTCCATCACAGTTGCCCAAACTGTCTAGATTAGGAGAAACCTACAAGGCCTCTGGGCCTACCCCAATTTCGGCGGCCGCTCTGAACACAAATGCACAGTCTGAAATACCCTGATCCCCTACATCCAGGAACACAGCCAAGTCAATGGTCCTGAGTCAGAATAATGAACCTAACATGCCCCTAGGACGTCATTGGAACCATTGATTCGGTTTTCAGACATGTGTCCTCAGAGGCCTGTTCTAGAATGCGAACTTATGATACAACATGTGGTGGCTGGGCCACACAACAGAACATCTCCTGTCCCCAGAAGGAAACCGTGCCCTACAATCTGTGCAAAATCCCAGAGTAGTAGATTCCTGCACAACTACTAAGCCACCAGCACATTCTAAGATCTACCTGGTAACAAACCAGCTGTGTGGCCCATCTGCAAGAGATTCCATGTCAAATCAAGGACTTCGTACTTTGCTACAGAGACACCAGAATAAAGCTGCCATGTTCTTCAGTTGCAATGGTCAATGAAGTTGAACATTCCAGGCATCCATGCGGTAGAGCTCTGCTACCCAAACTTTCCACATGGGGGACCCTGGAGCAAATAAACCACACTCCACCTGTCCAGTAGAACAAAACCTTGCTATTTGGAGCAGCTCATGAGTCTCAACTTGAAAATCCCTCCATGGCTTCTTGACGCCACCCCTCCATTTGTCAGTCATCATAGACACAAACTCCAGTGTGAGCAAATATCCGACGTCCTCCCTTACTAAGGTGCTGGATATCTCGAAAAAGCTGCTGGACACAGGAACTGCCTTCCGCTTGGCAGTGAATTGAACTGTAGCTTGTGTTTACAATTCCTTCCTCACCCGACTGGTCCCCAAGCCTTCTTGATAGCGAATTATGGAGACACAACACAGCATTCTGCCTTCCCAATAGAAACAAGTGCCTGGTGAGTCTGGCCAGAAACCCCACATGAGGATCAATCTGCTCGGCCCTATATCGGAGGGACCCTGATTTATAGGTTGCCCTGGCCACTAGTGCTGTGTCTGACAGAGCCTGAGCCCAGACCTAGTGTCAGTCACCAGAGTTTGAGCCCCACATCTAGCATTTGGATTGCCATGGCTCAAGTATTTCATCTCTACCCATCCTTGGTATTCAGGCACCTGTCCCCAGACCTTTGCTGGAATCCCTGGCAATGGGGCATCCTGAAGCACAATAGAGAACTCCTCCTTCTTCATATCAGGAAACTTGGCTGTTAGGATGGGTGTTCAACCCTGAAAGGGGGAGTCATTTACAAGTCCAGTGAGACCACACAAACTCCTCAGGGATGCCCTGGAGGCAAACAGGCCTTGTGACCCTCAGCCTGAGCATGCTTTCAAACAATCCTTCTCTGTTGCACCACCATGAACCCGCATTGCAGGCCTAATATGCCCCTAAGCCCAAATCCTAGCACATGTTGTGATGTCCCAGATGCCATGAACCAGAGCCCGTCTCTGGAATCGCTGTTTTGTGGCACCCATAAGGTGGAAAACATCACTCTCCCCTTCCCCGAAAAAGCCACCAAACTATGGAGAGCCACCAGGATCCATAGAGAGGAAAAGACTCCCATGGACCCATGAGACCACACCTGCATTCCAAGGCCATGCTGGACACACAATCCAAAGAGAAAAGCCTGTGCTACTGCCTTCCAGTCTCCCTAATTATACTTCATGAGGAGCTTCCCTCCAGGTCTACGCATTGGGCCTGTGATCACCTCGCCACTCACCCTAATTTGTATTTGTGTTTGCAGACTTCTCTCCCAAAACCATGGCTCACATGCCCACCAGAATGTGATCTCTGGAGCCACACCACAGAACTCTGGCTGCCAACCCCAAGGACACTGTGCATATCAGATTTGCCCAAACCTTCCAGATTAGGAGAAACCTGTGTGGCCCCTGAGCCCACACCAATATTGCCGGCCACTCGGGATGGAAATGCGCAGTCTGAAACACCCTTATCACCTACATCCAGGGAAATAGCCAAGTCAATGATCGTGAGATAGACGATTGAACCTAAAATGCCCCTAGGCTCTCAATGGAACCCCATTAGGTTTTTAGGCATCTGTCCTCAGGGGCCTGTTCTGAAATACCAATCTATGACACATCATGTGGTCTCTGAGCCACACGACAGAACATCCCCTGTCCCCAGAAGAATACCATGCTCTTCGACCTGTGCCAAACCCTCAGGGTAGGAGAATCCTGCATGGCACCTTAGCAACCAGCACATTCTAAGTTCTCCCTGGTAACAAACAAGCATTGTGACCCATCTGCAAGAGATCCCATGTCAACTCAAGGCCTTGGCACTTTGTCCCAGATCCACCAGAACGAATCTGCCATGTTCCTCAGCTGCAATTGTCAATGGAGGTGTGCTTTCCTGGCATCCATGCCGGAGAGCTCTTCTTCACAAACTTTCCACATGGGGAAACCTAGAGTAAACAAACCAGACTTCACCTACACTGTACAAAAAAATGTTACTTTTTGCAGCAGTTCACAGGCCTCAGCATGTGAACTCCTCCATGGCCTCTTTATACCACCCCTCCACTTGTCGGTCATCATAGACAAAAACTCTAGTGTGAGCAAGCATCTGACATCCACCCTTATTCCAGTGCTGGATGTCTCGAGTAAACTGCTACAAATTGGAACTGCCTTCTGCTTGGCACTGAATTGAACCATAGCTTTTGTTTACAATTCCACCCAAAACTGACTGGTTCCCAAGCTCTCGTGATTGGGAAACCTGGAGCCACAACACAGCATTCTGCCTTCCCTATTGAATGAACAAATGCCTGGGAATCTTCCCAAGAAACTCCACATGAGGATCAATCTGCTCCGCCCTCGAATCTACTCTGATATAAAGGCTGCCATGGCCACTAGCGCTGTGTCTGACAGAGCCTGAGCCCCGACCGAGTTTTAGGCCTCATATCTAGCATTTGGGATTGCTATGGCCCAAGTACGTCATCTCCACCCATCCTTGGTATTCAGGCACCTATCTCGAGAACTTGCTGGAAACCCTGCCAATGGGGCAACCTGAAGCACAGAGGAACCTGACAGAAGAGAACTCATCCTTCCTCATGGCAGGACATTTGGCTGTTGGGTTGGGTGTCCAACTCTCTAAGAGGGAGCCAGATATATGACCAATGAGACCACTCCCACTCCTGAGGGCCGCCATGGGAGAAAACAGGCATTGTGAGACTCAGCCTGAGCAAGCTTTCAAACAATCCCTCTCAGTTGCACCATCATGATCCCGCATTGCAGGCCTCATACACCCCTAGGTGCAAATCCTAACCCTTGGTGGGAAGTCCCAGATGCCCAGAAAAAGAGCCTGTATCTGGAATCCCTGTTTTGGGGCACCCATAAGATGGAAAACAACACTCTTCCCTTCCCCAAAAAAGCCACCAAACTATGAGCTGCACAGATCCATAGAGAGGAAAAGTTTCCCATGGACCCATGAGACTATACCTGCATTCCAAGGCCATCCTGGACACACAATATAGAGAGAAAAGCCTGTGCTACTGCCTTCCAGTCACCCTAATTACTCCTGACAAGCTGCACTCCAGGTCTACTCATTGGGCCTGTGATCACCTTTCCACTAAACATAACCCACATTTGTGTTTGCAGACTTCTCTCCCAAAACCATGGCTCATATGCCCTCCAGGACAGGGTCTCTGGATCCACAACACATGACTGGGCCTGCCATCCCCAAGGAAACTGTGCCCGTCAAACCTGCCCAAACCTTCCAGTTTAGGAGAAACATGCAAGAGCCCTGAACCCGACCCAATATTGTCGGCAGCACTGGACACAAATGCCAGTCTGAAACGCCCTAATCACCTACATCCAAGCAGACAGCCATTTCAATGTTCCTGGGTCAGAAGATTGTACCTGACATGCTCCTAGGACGTCATTGGAACACTAGATTAGGTTTTCAGGCATCTGTCCTCAGGGTCCTGTTCTGAAATACCAACTTAGGATACAACATGTGGTCCCTGAGCCACACAATAGAATATCTCCTGTCCCCAGTAGGAAACCATGCCCTTCGACCTGTGCCAAACCCTCAAGATTGGAGAATCCTGCACAGCACCTTAGACACCAGCACAAACTCTAGTTTGTGCGTTGACCCATACCACAAGCTTTCCATCTGCTGGACAGTCGAGTCCTGTTGAATGGCTCCAGGATGTCCCATACGGAAAGACTGGAGAGCAGGATTCGAAGGATGGATGCCTGTACAGCATACCTCACATTCCCATTGGCTCTTTGTGACAAGACATGTTTGAACTACTGGCTCTGGGGCGAGCTAACTAGGGGGCTGAATTGAAATTGACTCTCCTGCGGATGGGTCATAATGTGGGTTTGTGTGCATGGAGACCTTGGAATATGTTGGCAGCTCAGGGGCCATGAAGTATTCGCCTAACCGAAGGGTGTAATATTGCTCCAATTAAAAAGAGATCCCTATGTGGAGATGAGACAGGTTCTCTTTGGTGCCTCAGAAAAGCCCCAGATACTGGTCTTCAAACCAGTTCTCTGAGTAGAGACACCTGGAAACCAAAGCTAGGGTTCAGATTAGAGCCTAGATGCCTGTCCGTTTCAATCTTCTGTCTCTGGGGACACTGTCTGAGTATCTAAGTGGAGATAGTTGCTCAGCTGGTGTCAGAGTGCCCCTCTTAGTCCATGGCCGAGGCATGGCCTTGGAGACCTTATTGGATTCTCCTAATCTCTAGGGTTGTGGCCAATGGATTGGGTACAGTTTTCTTGGAGAGGACTGGCACAGTCCTTCAGTGTGTCTCCATTGGCCCTAGCCTGGAGGGTGTGTGGGTCCGGGCTGTGGGCACAGAAGTCTGAAAACACAAACTCGGCTTGGGTGCGGAGCCGAGAGCATGGCAGGATGGACCCACAGACCGTGAGAGGAGATCCTCAGCTTATGAAAGAAGGGCAAATGGGAGGCAGTCACGCAAGCTTTTGTCTTTGGATGTTTTGTCTCCCATAGCCGTGGAATGTAGGGGTGACCTCAGGGGCTATGGAAGAGTCTCCCTCTCTGAGGAGTTGGTCCAGCTCTTAAGATTTTGGGGACATTTTGTAGGAAGGGTGGAGTCCTGCTGTCTGGCTCAGGTGTTCTTCCAGGAGAGGGACTCCAGATCACAGTCCTGGGTTCGAGCAAATGGAATACTCGAGCTCTTGTGAAAATTGGGATCATAGGGGCTTGGCAAGCCCCATATGCTGGCTCTTGGTCCAGGCCCTGAGAGACCTTACTTCGACATGGGGCCCATGCTGATGGTCCCAATGCGAGTTTGTACCCAAGGAGGCACTCAAGTTTAGGCTTGGCCTCAGGGGCCATGAAGGTTTCTCCTACACTGAAGGTATGACTCCATGCCAACAGCAAGCTTTCCAGCCATGGGGAAGGAGAAGATCTGATTTGTGCTTCAGTTACCCACGTTTGCCAGGATTTGATATAATATCTAGGGTCAGATGTCTGAAAACCCAGGTTGGGAAGAGATGACAGCATAAGGCCATGGCCTGTCTGATGTGCTTAGTGTGCAGCCAGCTGTTTCCTTGTCTGTCGGGACGTCAGGCTGTGTCAGACAGAGCATTACTGACCAGGGTAGCTTTTCCAGTTAGGGTGCGGTCGAGGCCAGAGCAGGTTGGTTCTCATTTGTGGTTTCTGGAGAGCCCCATAGGGCAACGTTTTTCTTCTGGTGGGCAGGCAGAAAACTGTGTTGTGGTTCTGGATTTCCCAGTCTGGAGGGCTTGTTTGCCAGGAGTGTGAAGAGGGAAGTCTGAAAACACAAGCTAGCGTTAGGTTTGGGGCCGAGGGCATGGCAGGCCCACTCTGCAGAGACTGAATCAAGATCTCCTGCATCTGAGGTCAAGGCGAGTATCAGACGTTGCCTCAGGTTGGAGTTTGTGTCCATTATGGCCCCTTCCTGAAGGGGGTGGGGGCGTCATGAGGCCAGGGAGGTTTCCCAAACGCTGGGAGTTATGAGCTGCCCCAAACATCAAGGTTTCCTCTGTAGGACAGTCGAGTACTATGAGATGGTTCTAGGATGACCCCTACAGAAAGACTCGAGAGAAGGGGTCTAAGCATGAATGTCTGCAAATGCCACCTCACATTCCCACTGGCTGCTTGGGGCAAGGCAGGCTCAATCTGCAGGCTCTTGGGCGGGTTTCTCAGAGGGCTGAGTTGAAATGGACTCTCCTGAGGATGAGTCATACTGTGGGTTGGTGGCCATGGAGACCTTGGAATGTGGCGGTGGCTCAGGGACTCTGCAGGTTTCTCCAAACCGAAGGGTTTGACACAGCTCCAACAATGAAGCTTCCCATGTGGAGACGATAGTTGTTCTGTTTGGTGTCTCAGGAAAGCCCCAGATGCTGGTCTTCAAACCCAGGCCTCTGAGGAGTGACACCTGGAAACCAAAGCAAGAGTTCAGATTAGGGCCCAGGGGCCTGTCTGGTTCAATCCACTGTCTCTGCCGACATCTGTCTGTGTTTCTGCATGGAGGTAGTTGCTCAGCTTGTGTCAGGATGCCTTTGTCCAGAGTGGCTTATAGTAGTGGGATGTCCTCGGGGGCCTTGAGGTTTCTCCTATTCTGTGGGGTTATGGGCAATGGAATGGGCATAGTCTCCTTGGAGAGAGCAGGACAGTCCTGTGGTGTGGCTCCAGAGGCCCCAGCCTGGCGGCTGTGTGGGCCAGGGCTGTGGGGACAGACATCCAAAAACACAAACTCGGCTGAGGTTTGGGGCTGAGGTTATGGCAGGAGTGATCTACAGTCCGTGAGGGGAGCTCATTGTGATTAGAAAGTAAGGCGAGTGAGAGGCGGTCGTTCAGGCTTATGTCTCTGGATGTTGTATTCATGATGGTCATTTAATGTAAGCATGGTCTCATGGGCCATGGAAGTCTCCCTCTCTGGTGATTTGTCCGGCTCCCAAGAGATTGGGGTCATTTTGTGGGAAGGGAGGAGTCCTGTTTTCTGCCTCATGTGTCCCCACAATAGAGGGATTCTAGAGCAGAGCACTGGGTACATACAACTGGAATACCCACCCTCTGGTTAGGCCTGGGGTCCATTGGGCATGGCAAGCCCATATGCAGATTCTTGGTCCAGCCACTGAGAGACGTTACTTGAATAGTGGACTCATGCTGAGGGTCACAATGTGTGTTTGTGCCCAAGGTGGTCCTCAATATTGGGCGGGACCTCATTGAGCTTGCAGGTTTCTCCTACAGTGAACCTTGGACATGCCAACCTCAGGGTTTCTTGCCATGGGGAAGGAGGAGTTTTGATTTCTGCATCACGTTCACCTCTGGGCACTAATTGGAGATAAGGTCTAGGTTCTGAAGCCTGAAAACCGAGGTTTGGAAGAGATGACGACCTAAGGCCATGGCGGATCCGATGTGTTCAGTTTGGGGCCAGCTTTCTAGGTGTCGTTCAGGAGGTCTGCACTCAGGCTGTGCCAGACAGGGCATTCGTGCCCAGATACGCTGTATAATTGGGGTACAGTTGAGTGGCATGCAGAAGATAATTATTTGGGGTTTCTCCGTAGCCCCATAAGGCAAAGTCTTTCTTCTGGAGGGCAGGCAGAGTGCTGCATTCTGGCTCCGGAACTGCCAAACTGGAGGCCTTGCGGCCAGGAATGCAAGGATGTAAGTCTGAGAACTGAAGCTTTGCTTTGGTTTCAGGGCGAGGAAATTGCAGGCACACTCTGCAGAGCTGAATTTAGATTTCATGCATCTGAGGTCAGGGCGAGGTTCATATGTTGGCTCAGGTTGGAGTTTCTGTCCATGATGGCCCCTTCATGAAGGGGGGTCATCACACCGCCATTGGTGTTTTCCCATGATTGCAGTAGTGAGATGCTCCAAACCACAAGGATTTTCTGCGGGTCAGTTGAAACCTGTTGGATGGCTCCAGGACATCCCATATGGAACAATTGCAGAGCAGGGTTGTAAGGATGGATGCCTGGGCATCCGGCCTTGCATTCCAATTGTCTCCTAGCGAAACGGCACGTTTGATTGCTGCCTATGATGTAGCAGCCGAGGGGGCTGAGTTGAAATGCATTCTCCTGAGGATCGGTCATAATGTGGGATTGTGTCCATGGAGACCTTGGAATGGGGCAGTGGCACCAGGGCTCTGAAGGATGCTCCTAACCAGAGGTTTTGACACAGCTCCAAGAAGCATTTTTCCCATGGGGAAACAAGATTTGTTCTCATTGGTGCTTCAGTAACCCCCAATATGCTGGTATTGGAAACCAGAACTCTGAGGAGAGATGCCTGGAAACCAAGGCAATGGATCTGATTAGGGCCTGGGGCCTGTCTGGTTTAATCTTCTTCTCTCGGTTCATCTGTCTATGGGATTGAGTGGAGGTAGTTCCTCAGCTGGTGTCAGATTGCCCCTATTTGTCCTGGGCAGTCTACACTATTGGGATGGCCACTTTGACTTTGGAGGTTTCTCCTAATTTGCAAGTTTGTGGCCAATGAAATGGGCAGAATTCCTTTGGGGAGGGAAGGCACAATCCTGAGGTGTGGCTCTAGGGGCTCAAGCATGGAGGGTGTGTGGGTCAGAGCTGTGGGGACAGAAGTCTGAAAACAGAAACTCGTCTTAGGTTTGGGGACATAGGTATGGGAGGCCCGATCTACAGACCTTGAGCAGAACTCTTCAGGATATGAACAAAGAGTGAGTGTGAGGCACTTGCTCAGGCTTTTGACTCTGGATTTTGTGTCACTGATGGCCGTGGAATGTAGGGGCGTCCTCATGGACCATGGATGAGAGTTCCTCTATGGGGATTTGGATGATCCCAATATTTTGGGGTCATTCCGTGAGATGGGAGGAGTCCATTCTGTTTTTTTTTTTTTTTTTTTTTTTTTTTTTTTTTTTTTACCTCAGGTGTGCCACTAAAGAGGGATTCCAGAGCAGAACCCTGGGAAGGGGCGACTGGACAACCCGAACTCTGTATAAGATTGGGGGCCTAAGGGCATGGCAATCCCCATATGGGGTACCTTGGTCCAGCCACTGAGAGGTCTTACTTGAGTACAGTGCTCACACTGAGGGTCACAATGCATGTTTGTGCCCAATGTAGGCATCAAGCATGGGCGGGGACTCATGGGCCATGCTTGATTCTCCTACACTGAACTTTGGACAACATACGAACCACAAGGTTTCTTTCCATGGGGAAGGAGGAATTCTGATTTCTGCATCATGTTCACCCCTGGGCAGTGACTGGAGATAAGATCTAAGTTCTGAATCCAGAAAATGGAGGTTGGGATGAGATGATAACCTAAGGTCATTGAGGGTCCGATGTGCTCAGTGTGCGGTCAGCTTTCTGGGTGTTGTTCAGGAGGTATGGATTCAGGCTGTGTCAGACAGTGCATTAGTGCCCAGGTTAGAATGTATAATTTGGGTACAGTTGAGTTCCATGTAGTTTCATCCTCATTTATTGTGTCAGGGAAGCTCACTGGGGCAACATTTTTCTTCTGGTGGGCAGGCAGAGTGCAGCATTGTGGGTCCAGAATTGCCAAACTTGAGGGCGTCGGGACCAGGAGTGTGAGGACGTAAGTCTGAGATCATAAGCTAAACTTAAGTTTCAGGGCGAGGGCACGGCAGGCACCCTCTGCAGATCCGAATCAAAATCTCATTCATCTGAAGTCAGGACGAGGATCAGACTTAGGCGCAGGTTGGAGTTTCTGTCCATGATGGCCCCTTCATCAAAGGGGTGGAATCTCGAGGCCATGGAGGTTTTCCCACGTTGGGAGTTGTGGGATGCTCCAAACTGCAAGGATTCCTTCTGCAGGAAAATTGAGAACTGTTGGATGGCTCCAGGACATCCCATATGGAATGACTCCAGAGCCGGGTTCTAATAATGGATGCCTGAGCAGACTGCCTCTTACACCAATTGTCTCCCTGCCACAAGACAGGTACGATCTGATGGCTATGCAGGAGCAATCGTGGGAGCTGAGTTGAAATGGACTCTCCTGAAGATGGGTCTTAATGTGTGTTTGTGTCCATGAGGACGTTGGAATGGGGTGGTGGCCCCAGGGCTCTAAAGGATTCTAACCGGAGATTTTGAAACAACTCGAAAGAGCAAGTTTTCCATGTGGAGACAAGATTTGTTCTAATTGGTGCCTCAGGAAACCCACATATGCTGGTATTAGAACCAGGCCTCTGAGGAGAGATACATAGAAACCACAGCAATGCATCCAATTAGGTCCTAGGAGCCTCTCTGGTTCAATCTTCTTCTCTGTCGACATCTGTCTATTTTATGAAATGGAGGTAGTTGCTCAGCTGGTGTCAGACCGCTCCTGTTTGTCCGGGCGGCCTACACTATAGGGATGGCCTCGGGGACTTTGGAGGTTTCTCCTAAATTGTATGATTATGGACAATGGCATGGGCAGAATTCCTGTGGAGTGGGCAGGCACAGACCTGATGTGTGGCTCCAAGGGCCCAGCCTTGAGGGTGTGTGGGCAAGGACTGTGGGGACAGATGTCTGAAAACACAAACTCAGCTTAGCTTTGGGGACGTAGGTATGGCAGGTCCGATTTACAGACTATGAGGAGAACTTTTTGGGATATGAATAAAGGGTGAAAGTGTGACACTTGTCAGGCTTTTGCCCCTGGATTTTGTGTCAATGATGGCTGTGGAATGTCAAGGAGTCCTCATGGGCCATGGAAGAGTCTTTCTCTCTGTGGATTTGGCCAGATCCCAATTGTTTTGGGTTAATCTGTGGGATTCAGTTTTGTTAACTAAGGTGTCCCACCAAAAGAGGGATTCCAGAGCAGAGCCCTGGACAAGAAATCTAACTAAAAATACGGGCCTAGGGGCATGGCAAGCCCAATATGCCTTCTAATGGTCCAGCCACTGAGAGGCCTTCATTGAGGACAGAACTCATGCTGAGGGTCACAATGCGTGTTTATGCCCTCGTGGTACTCAAGCATGGGTGGGGACTCATGGTGCATGCTTGTTTCTCCTACACTGAATGATAGTCAACATGTCAACCACATGAGTTCTTGCCATGGGGAAGTATTAATTCTGATTTCTGCATGTCATTCACCCCTGGGCAGTGATTGGAGATAAGGTCTAGGTTGTGAAGTCTGAAAACCGAGGTTGGGAAGAGATGACGACCTAAGACCATGTTGGGTCCGATATGCTCAGCGTGGAGCCAGCTGTCTGGGTGTTGGTCGGGAGGTCCAAGCTTGGGCTGTGTCAGACAGGGCCTTAGTGCCCAGGGTAGATTGTATAATTGGGGTACAACTGAGTGCCGTGCAGGTTGATCTTTATTTGGCATTTCTGGGTAGCCCCAAGGGCAATGTTTTTCTTCTGGAGAACAGGCAGAGTGCTGCATTGTGGCTCCGGAATTTCCAAAGTGGATGCCTTGTGGACGGGGAGTGTGAGGACGGAAGTCTGAGAACACATGTTAGGCGTAGGTTCTGGGCGAGGGCACGGCAGGCACCCTCTGCAGATCTGAATCGGGATATCATGAATCTGAAGTCAGGGCGAGGTTCAAACCTAGGCTTAGGTTTGAATTTCTGTCCATTCTGGCCAATTTATGAAGGGGACAGCATCTCCAGTCCATGGAGGTTTACCCACAATGGAAGTTGTGAGATGCTCCAAACAAAAAAGATTCCTTCTGATCAACATTTGAGACCTTTTGTATCACTCCAGTACATACCATACAGAATGACACCAGAGCAGGGATCTTAGGATGGATACATGGGAAGCCCGCCTCACATTGCAGTTGTCTCCTAGCAAATAGACAGGTTTGATATGCTGGCTCTGTCAGAGCAACCAAGGGGGCTGAGTTGAAATGGACTCTCCTGAGGATGGATGCTAATGTGGGTTTGTGTCCATGGAGACCTTGGAATGGGGCGTTGGTGCATGGGCCCTGAAGGATTCTCCTAACCGGAGGTTTTGAGACATCACCAAAGGACAAGTTTCCCATGTGGAGACGAGATTTGTTCTGATTGGTGCCTCAGGAAACCCCCATATACTGTTATTGGAATATAGGCCTCTGAAGAGAAATAACTGGAAACCAAAGCAATGGCTCCGTTTAGAGCCTAGGGGCCTGTCCGGTTGAATCTTCTTCTCTGTGTACATCCATCTAAGGTATTAGTGGAGTTAGATGCTCAGCTGGTGTCCGATGGCCCTTGTTTGTCCCAGGCGGCCTACACTATTGTGAAGGCCTTGGGGACTTTGGAGGTTTCTCCTAATTTTATGATTATGGACAATGGAATGGGCAGAATTCCCGTGGAGAGGGAAGGCACAGTTTTGATGTGGCTCCAGGGGCCCCAGCCTGCAGGGTGTGTGCACCAGGACTGTGGAGACAGAAGTCTAAAACACAAACTCAGTTTAGGTTTAGGGACGTAGGTATGGCAGGCCCGATCTACAGACCGTGAGGAGAATTCTTCCGGATATGAAGAAAGAGAGATTGTGAGGCACTTGTTCAGGCTATTGTTTCTGGATTTTGTCAACGATGGGCGTGGAATGTCGGGGAGGCCTCATGGGCCATGGACGAGTCTTCCGCTCTGTGGATTTGGCCCAATTCCAATTGTTTTGGGTCAAACTGTGGGATGGGAGGAGTCCTTTCAGTTTTGTTACCTCAGGTGTCCCACCAAAAGAGGGATTCCAAAGCCGAGCCCTGGGGAGGGGAGACTGGACAACCAGAAATCTGGTTAAAAATTGGGGCCTAGGGGCATTGCAAGCCCAATATGCTGTCTTTTGGTCCAGCCACTGAGAGGCCTTCCTTGAGAACTGGGCTCACGTTGAGGGTCAGAATGCATGTTTGTGACCGACTTGGTCCTCAAGCATCTGCAGGGCCTCATGGGCCACACTGGTTTCAACTACACTTTACGTTGGACAACATGCCAACCACAAGGTTTCTTGCCATGGGGAAGGAGTTCTGATTCCTGCATCATGTTCAACCCTGGGTGGTGACTGGAGATAAGGTTTAGGTTCTGAAGCCTGAAAACCGAGGTTGGAAAGAGATGATGACCTAAGGCCATGGCGGGTCCGATGTGCTCAGTGTGTGGCAAGCTGGGTGGGTGCGAGCCAGGAGGTTCAGTCTCAGGCTGTGCCAGAAAGGGCAGTAGTGCTCAGGGCAGCCTGTATAATTGGGGTCCAGTCAAGTGGCATGCAGGTTGATCCTCATTTGGGGAATCTGGGTAGCCCCAGAGGGCAAAGTTTTTCTTCCGGAAAGCAGGCAGAGTGCTGCCTTGTAGTTCTGGAATTGCCAAACTGGAGGGCTTGTGGGCCAGGAATGTGAGGATGGAAGTTGAGAACACAAACTAGACTTACGTTTCTGGGCAAGGGCACGGCAGGCACACTCTGCAGAGCTGAATCAAGATGTCCTGCATCTGAAGTCAGGGCGAGGATCAGACGATCGCTCAGGTTGGAGCTTCTGTCCCTGATGGCCCCTTCATGAAGCGCAGGGGGCGGGATCACGAGGCCATGGAGGTTTTCCCACGATGGGAGTTGTGAGATGCTCCAAACAGTAAAGATTCTTCTGCGGGACTATTGAGACCTGTTGGTTGGCTCCAGGACTTCCCATACAGCATCATTCTGAGAATGGTTCTAATTATGGATGGCTGGGAAGCCTGCCTCTCATTCCAATCATCTCCTAGCGACAAGACGGGTTAGATCTGCTGGATCAGGGGGAGCAACTGAGGGGGCTGAGTTGAAATGGACTCTCCTGTGGATGGGTCCTAATGTGGGTGTGTCTCCATGGAGACCTTGGAATGAGGCGCTGGCACCGGGAACCTGAAATGTCCTTCTAACCAGAGGCTTTGAGAGAGCTCCAACATGCAAGTTTCCCATGTGTAAACGAGATTTGTTCTGATGGGTGCCTCAGGAAAAGCCCTCAGCTGGTATTGGAAACCAGGCTTTTGAAGAGACATGCCTGTAAACCAAAGCTATGGATCCCATTATGGCCTGGGGTCCTGTCTGGTCAATCTTCTTCTCTGGGGACATCCATCTATGGTATGAGTGGAGGTAGATGCTCAGCTGGTGTCAGACGGCCCTTTTTTGTCCCGGACAACCTACACCATTGGTATGGCCTCAGGGAATTTGGAGGTTTCTCCTAATTTGTACGGTTTTGGATAATGGAATGGGCAGAATTCCCATGGATTGGTAAGGCACAGTCCTAATGTGTGGTTCCAGGGGCCCAGCCTGGAGGGTGTGTGGCCCAGGACTTTAAGGACAGAACTCAAAAAACACAAATTCAGCTTAGGTTTGGGGACGTAGGTATGGCACGGCCGAACTACAAATCATGAGAAGAACTCTTCAGGATATGAAGAAAGAGCGAGTCTGAGGCGCTTGCTTAGGCTTTTGTCTCTGGATTTTGTATCAGCGATGGCTGTGGAATGTCGGGGAGGCCTCATGAGCCATGGACGAATCTTCCTCTCTGTGGATTTGGCCCTATCCCAATTCTTTTTCGTGAATCTGTGGAATGGGAGGACTCCTTTAAGGTTTGTTACCTGAGGTGTCCCACCAAAAGAGGAATTCCAAAGCAGAGCCCTGGGCAAGAGTGAAGGGACAACCCGAACTTGGTTAAAAATTGGGGTCTAGGGGCATGGCAAGCCCAATATGCTCTTTCTTCATGCAGCCACTGAGAGGCCTTGCCTGAGGACCGGGCTCAGGCTGAGGGTCACAATGTGTGTTTGAGACCAATGTGGCCCTCAAGCGTGGGCTGGGTCTCATGTGCCACACTGGTTTCAACTACACTGAAAGTTGGACAACATGCCAACCACGAGGTTTCTTGCCAAGGGAACGAGTTCGGATTTCTGCAACATTTTCAAACCTGGGCAGTGATTGGAGATAAGGTCAAGGTTCTGAAGCCTGAAAACCGAGGTTGGGTAGAGATGACGACCTATGGCCATGGCGGGTCCGATGTGCTCAGTGTGTGGCCAGCTGTCTGGGTGGGGCCAGGAGTTCCAGGCTCAGGCTGTGTCAGAATGGGCAATTGTGCCCACTTCAGCCTATATATTTGGTGTACAGCCAAATGGCGTGCAGGTTGATCCTCATTTGGGGTTTCTGGGTAGCCCCAGAGGGCAATGTTCTTCTTCCAGGGAGCAGGCAGAGTGCCGCATTGTACTTCTGGATTGCCAAACTGGAGGGCTTATGGGCCGGTAGTCTGAGGACGGAACTCCGAGAACACAAGCAAGGCTTAGGTTTTATGTGTGAGGACATGGCAGGCACAATCTACAGACCTGAATCGAGATCTCTTGCACCTGAAGTCAGGTTGAGCATCAGACGATGCCTCAGGTTTGACTTTCTGTCCCTGATGGCCCCTTCATAGAGGGGGGGAATCACGAGGCCGTGGGGGTTTTCCCACCATGGGAGTTGTGAGAAGCTCCAAACTGCAAAGATTCTACTGTGGGACAATTGAGATCAGTTGGTTGGCTCCAGGCCAACGATTCTGAGCAGGGTTCTAAGGATGGATGGCTGGGTAGCCCACCTCGCATTCCAATATTCTCCTAGCTACAAGACAGGCTAGATCTGTTGGATCTCGGGGAGCATCAGAGGAGGCTGAGTTTAAATGGACTCTCCTGTGGATGGGTCCTAATATGTTTTTGTGTCTATGGAGACTGTGGCATTAAGCGGTGGCACTAGGGCCCTGAAGGCTTCTCCTAAACAGAGGTTTGACACAGGTCCACCATGCAAGTTTCCCATGTGTAGAGGAGATTTGTTCTGATGGGTGAGTCAAGAAACAGCCATATTCTGGTATTGAAATCCAGGCCTCTGAGGAGAGATGCCTGGAAACCAAAGCAATGGATCCGATTAGTGCCTAGGGGCCTGTTGGTTTCTTTTTACCTCGGGCGACATCTATCTATGGGTCAGAGTGCAGGTAGGTGCTCAGATGAACTCAGATTGCCCGTGTTTGTCCTTGGAAGCCAACACTATGGGATGGCCTCAGGGAATTTAAAGGTTTATACTTTTAGTAGTGTTGTCGCCATTGGAATGGGCTCACTCAATTCCCTTGCGAGGGCAAGAACAGTCCTCAGGTTTGGCTTCAGGGGCCTGAGCCTATAGGGTGTGTAGGCCAGGGCTGTTTGGACAGTTGTCTGAAAACACAAACTCGACTTCTGTTTCGGGTCATAGGTAGGGCAGGACTGATCTACAGACCATGAGGAGAACATTTCGGTATATGAAAAAAGGGCGAGTGTGAGGCTATTGCTCATGTTTTTGTCTCTGCATATCATGTCACTCATGGTCGTGAAATTTCCGGGTGACTTCATGGGAAATGGACGAGTCTTACTCTCTGGGGATTTGGCCCCTTCCAAAGAGGTTGGGGTCATTCTGTGGGATGGAAGAAGTCGTTTTTTTTGTTGTTGTTGTTGCTTTGTTTTGTTTCATTTTTTAACCTCCGTTGTCCCACCACATGAGGAATTCCAGAGTAGAGCTCTGGGGAGGGGTGACTGAACAACCAGAAATCTGGTTAAAAATTGGGGCCTAGGGCTGTGTCAAGCCCATTATGACATCTAGTGATCCAGGCTCTGAGAGGACTTACTAGAGGACAGGACTCACCCTGAGGGTCACAATGCATATTTATGCCCTCGTCGCACTCAAGAATAGGCGGGCCTCAGGGTGAATGCTAGTTTCTCCTACAATGAACGTTGGACAACATGCCAACCACAAGGTTTCTTGCCTTGTGTAAGGAGAAGTTCTGATTTCTGCATCACACTCACCCCCAGGCAGAGATAAAGTCTAGTTTCTGAGGCCTGAAAACTGAGGTAGGGAAGAGATGATGACCTAAGGCCATGGCGGGTCTGATGTGCTCAGTGTGCGGTCAGCTGTCTGGGTGTTGGTCAGGAAGTCCGGGCTCAGGTTGTGTCAGACAGTGCATTAGTGCCCAGGTTAGACTATATAATTCGGGCAAAGTCGAGTACCGTGTAGGTTTATCTTCATATAAGGTGCCTTGGCAGCTCTTTAGGCAATATTTTTTTTCCAGAAAGCAGGCCATGT
This sequence comes from Mustela nivalis, assembly GCF_964662115.1. Taxonomy (NCBI): domain Eukaryota; kingdom Metazoa; phylum Chordata; class Mammalia; order Carnivora; family Mustelidae; genus Mustela; species Mustela nivalis. The sequence continues at coordinate 28,613 of NW_028135099.1, forward strand.
GCTTAATTGTGGGACCGGATTTACCAATCATGAGGGCTTTGAGGCCAGGAGAGTGAGGTCGGAATTCTGAGAACAAAAGTTATACTTGGGCTAAGGGCAAGGGCACGGCAGGTACCCCCTGCAGATCTGAACCAATATCTCATCCATTTCAAGTCAGGGAGAGAATTAGACTTTGGCTTAGGTTGGAGTTTCTGTGCCTGAGGGCTCCTTCATGAAGGGAGCGGAATCTCGTGTCCATGGAGTTTTTCCCACGTGGGAGTTGTGGGTTGCCCCCTTCAAGAATTCCTTCTGTGGGACAATTGAGACCTTTGGGCAGCTCCAGGACATCCCATATGGAGTGACTCCATAGCACCGTTCGAGGGAGGATGCCTGGGAAGCCAGCCTCGCATTCCAATTGTCTCCTAGCAACAAGCCAGTTTAGATCTGATGGCTCTGCGGGAGCAACCGGGGTGACTGACTTGAAATGGACTTTCCTCAGGATGGGTCCTAATGTGTCTTTGTGTCCATGGGGCCTTGGAATGGGGCCGTGGCACCGGGACCCTGAAGTATTCTCCTAAGCTTTTGACAGAGCTCGATGCACATGTTTCCTTGTGGAGACGAGATTTGTTCTGATTGCTACCTCAGGAAAACACCTATGCTGGTATTGGAATCCAGGCTTTTGAGGAGACATGCCTCTCACCAAAGCAATGGATCCGATTGGCCAGGGTCCTGTCTGGTTCAATCTTCTTCTCTGGGGACATCCATCTATGGTATGAGTGGAGGTTGATGCTCAGCTGCTATCAGACCGCGCTTGTATGTCACGGGCGACATGCCCTATTGGGATGGCCTCAGGGATTTGGAGGGTTCTCCTAATTTTACGGTTTTGGACAATGGAATGGGCAGAGTTCCCATGGATTGGGTAGGCACAGTCCTTATGTGTGGCTCCAGGGACCGCAGCCTGGAGGGTGTGTGGCCCAGGACTTTGAGGACAGAAGTCTGAAAACATAAACTCAGCTTAGGTTTGGAGACGTAGGTATGGCAGGCCCGATCTATAAACCATGAGAAGAACTCTTCAGGATATGAAGAAAGAGCGAGTCTGAGGTGCTTGTTCAGTCTTTTGTCTCTAGATTCGGTATCAGCGATGGCCGTGGATTGTCTGGGAAACCTCATGGGCCATGGACGAATCTTCCTCTCTGTGGAATTGGCCCGATCCCAATTCTTTTTCGTCAATCTGTGGTTTGGGAGGTCTCCTTTCAGGTTGGTTACCTTAGGTGTCCCGCCAAAAGAGGAATTCCAAAGAAGAGCCCTGGGGAAAAGCGAAGGGACAACCCGAATTATGGGTAAAATTTGGGGCCTAGGGGCATGGCGAGCCCAATATGCTGTCTCTTCATCCAGCCACTGAGAGGCCTTACCTGAGGACTGGGATCAGGCTGTGGGTCACAATGTGTGTTTGTGACCAATGTGGCCCATAAACATGGGCGGGGCCTCATGGGCCACACTGGTTTCAATTACACTGAATATTGAAAAACATGCCAACCACATGGTTTCTAGCCACGGGGAAGGAGTTGTGATTTCTGCATCACTTACAAGCCTGGGCAGTGATTGGAGATAAGGTCTAGGTTCTGAAACTTGACAACCGAGGTTGGGAAGAGATGACGACCTAAGGACATGGCTCGTCCGGCGTGCTCATTGTTCGACCAGCTTTCTGGGTGGGGCCAGGAAGTCCAGGCTCAGACTGTGTCAGAAAGGGCAATAGTGCCTAGGTCAGCCTATATATTTGGGGTACAGTCGAATGGCATGCAGGTTGATCCTCATTTGGAGTTTCTGGGTAGCCCCACAGGGCTATGTTTATCTTCCTGAAGGCTGGCAGAGTGCTGCATTATAGTTCTGGTTTGCAAACTGGAGGGCTTGTGGGCCAGTAGTCTGAAGACGGAAATCTGATAACACAAGCTAGGCTTAGGTTTCTGGGTGAGGACAAGGCAGGAACAATCTACAGACCTGAATCGAGATCTCGTGCTTCTGAAGTCAGGGTGAGGATCAGAAGATCGCTCAGGTTGGTGTTTCTGTCCCTGATGGCCCCTTCATGAAGGGGCGGGGTCTCGAGTTCGTGAGGGTTTTCCCACGATGTTAGTTGTGAGAAGGTCCAAACTGCAAAGATTCTTGTGCAGGACAATTGAGACATGTTGGTTGGCTCCAGGGCAACGATTCCGAGCAGGGTTCTAAGGATGGATGCCTGGGTAGCCCACCTTGCATTCCAATTGTGTCCTAGCAACAAGACAGGTTATATCTGCTGGATCTGGGCGAGCAATCTGGATCTGGGTTGAAATGGACTCTCCTGTGGATGGATCCTAATGTGTGTTTGTGTCCATGAGGGCCTTAAAATGGGGCGGTGGCACCGAGACCCTGAAGTATTCTCCTAAGCTTTTGACATAGCTCGATGCACAAGGTTCCTTGTGGAGACGAGATTTGTTTTAATGGGTGCCTCAGAAAAACCCCTATGCTGGTATTGGAATCCAGGCTTTTGAGGAGACATGCCTGTAAACCAAAGCAATGTATCCGATTATGGCCTAGGGTCCTGTCTGGTTCAATCTGCTTCTCAGGGGACATCCATCTATGGTATGAGTAGAGGTAGATGCTCAGCTGGTATCAGACCGCCCTTGTTTGTCCCGGGCGACCTGCACTATTGGGATGGCCTCAGGGATTTGGAGGGTTCTCCTAATTTTACGGTTTTGGACCATGGAATGGGCAGAATTCCCATGGATTGGGTAGACACAGTCCTAATGTGTGACACCTGGGGCCCCAGCCTGGAAGGTGTGTGGCCCAGGACTTTGGGGACAGAAGTCTGAAAACACAAACTCAGCTTAGCTTTGGGGACGTAGGTATGGCAGGCCCGATCTATAAACCATGAGAAGAACTCTTCCGGATATAAAGAAAGAGCGAGTCTGAGGCACTTGCTCAGGCTTTTGTCTCTGGATTTTGTATCAGAGATGGCCGTGGAATGTCGGGGAGGCCTCATGGGCCATGGACGAATCTTTCTCTCTGGGAATTTGGTCTGATCCCAATTGCTTTTCATCAATCTGTGGAATGGGAGGACTCCTTTCAGGTTTGTTACCTCAGGTGTCCCGCCAAAAGAGGAATTCCAAAGATGAGCCCTGGGGAAAAGTGAAGGGAGAACCCGAACTATGGGTAAAATTTGGGGCCTAGGGGCATGGCAAGCCGAATATGCTGACTCTTCATCCAGCCACTGAGAGGCCTTACCTGAGGCCTGGGATCAGGCTGAGGGACACAATGTGTGTTTGTGACCAATGTGGCCCATAAACATGGGCGGGGCATCATGGGCCACACTGGTTTCAACTACACTGAACGTTGGAAAAACATGCCAACCACTAGGTTTCTTGCCAAGGCGAAGGAGAAGTTCTGATTCTTGTATCACGTTCACTCCTGAGCAGTGAGTGGAGATAAGGTCTAGGTTCTGAAGGTGAAAACTGAGGTTGTGTAGAGTTGATGGCCTAAAGCCATTGTGGGTGTGATATGCTCTGTTTATGGCCAGCTGTCTGGGTGTTGGACTGGAGGTCTGCCCTCAGGCTGTTTCAGACAGGGCCTTAGGTCACATGCTAGACTGTATAATTGGGGTATGGTCGAGTGGCATGCAGGTTGTTACTCATTTGGCGTTTCTGGTTAGGCCTATAGGGCAACATTTTTCTTCTGGAGGGCAGGCAGAGTGCTGCATTGTGTCTCCAGAATTGCCAAACTGGAGGGGTGTGGCCAGGATTGTGAGGAAGGAAGTCTGAAAACACAAGCTAGCACGAGTTTTGGGGCCAAGAGCATGGCAGGCCCACTCTGCAGAGGCTGAATCGAGATCTCCTGCAGGTGAGGTCAGGGCGAGTATCAGATGTTCCCTCAAGCTGGAGTTTTTGTCCATGACGGCCCCTTCCTGAAGGGGGTGGGGGCGTCATGAGGCCAGGGAGGTTTCCCTACACTGGGAGTTGTGAGCTGCTCCAAACTTCAAAGTTTCCTTCTTCAGGACAGTCGAGTACTATTGGATGGTTCCAGGATGCCCCATACAGAAAGACTTGAGAGCAGGGCCCTAAGCATGGATGCCGAGAAACGCCAACTCACCTTCCCATTGCCTGGTCAAGACAAGGCACGCTCAATCTGCGGGCTTTTGGGTGAGCTACCCAGAAGGCTGAGTTTAAATGGACTCTCCTGAGGATGAGTCATAATGTGGGTTGGTGGCCAAGGAGACCTTGGAATGTGGCAGTAGCTAAGGGACTCTTCAGGATTCTCCAACCCGAAGGGCTTGACACAACTCCAACAAGGAAGCTTCCCATGTGGAGATGAGAGGTCTTCTGTCTGGTGCCTCAGGAAAGCCCCGTATGCTGGTCTTCGAACCCAGGCCTCTGAGGAGTGATACCTGGACACCAAAGCAAGAGTTCATAATAGGCCTAGGGGCCTGTCTGGTTCAATCTTCTGTCTCTGCGGATATCTGTCTGTGTGTCTGCATGGAGGTAGTAGTTGCTCATCTTGTGTCATAATGCCAGTATTTGTCCAGTGAGGCTTGTGGTAGTGGGATGTCCTTGGGGACCTTGAGGTTTCTACTATTTTGTAGAGTTGTGGCCAATGGAATGGGCAGTTTCTTAGGAGAGAGCAGGCACAGTTCTGTGGTGTGGCTCCAGAGACCCCAGCCTGGAGGCTGTGTGGGCCATGGCTGTGCAGACAGACATCCAAAAACCCTAACTCAGCTCAGGTTTGGGGCCGAGGTTACGGCAGGCCTAATCTACAGTCCATGAGGGGAGCTCCTCTGGATAAGAAAGAAGGGTGAGAGGGAGGCAGTCGCTCAGGCTTTTGTCTCTGGATGTTTTGTCCACAATGGCCGTTTAATGTAGGAGTTGCCTCATGGGTCGTAGAAGTCTCCCTCTCTGGTAGTTTGTCCAGCCCCCAAGAGTTTGGGGTCATTCTGTGGGAAGGGAAGTGTCCTGTTTTCTGCTTCATGTGTCCCCCCAGTAGAGGGATTCTAGAGCATAGCAGTGGGTACTGACAACTGGAATACTCGCCCTCTGGTTAAGCCTGGGGGCCTATGGATATGACAAGCCCCATATGCAGGATCTTGGTCCAGCCACTGAGAGGCGTTACTTTAATACGGGACTCACGCTGCAGGTCACAATGTATGTCTGTGCCCTAGGCGGCCCTCAAGCACTGGCGTGGCCTTTCGGACAATGCAGGTTTTCCCACATTGAACGTTGGACAACATGCCAACCACAAGGTTTCTGGCCATGGGGAAGGAGGAATTCTAATTTCTGCATCACGTTCACCCCTGGGCAGTGATTGGAGATAAGGTCTAGGTTCTGAAGCCTGAAAACCGAGGTTGGGAAGAGATGACGACCTACAGCCATAGCGGGTCCTATGTGTCCAGGTTGGGGCCAGCTGTCTGGGTGTCGTTTGGGATGTCTTGTCTCAGGCTGTGCCAGACAGGGCATTAGTATACAGGGTAGGCTGTATAATTGCTTTACAATCAAGTGGCATGCATTAGAAAATCATTTGGGGTTTCTTATTTGCAGCATAGGGCAAAGTTTTTCTTCTGGAGGGCAGGCAGAGTGCTGCATTGTGGCATCGGAATTCCCAAACTGGAGGGCTTGTGGGCCAGGAGAGTGAGGACGGAAGTCTGAGAACACAAGCTAGGCTTAGGTTTCGGGGCAAGGACATGGCAGGCACACTCTGCAGAGCTGAATTGAGATCTCGTGCGTCTGAAGTCAGGTCGAGGTTCAGACTTTGGCTCAGGTTTGAGTTTCTGTCCATGTTGGCCCCTTCAGGAAGGGGGGGCATTATGAGGCCATGGGGGTTTTCCCACTATTGGAGTTGTGAGATGCTCCAAATGCAAGGATTCCTTCTGTGGGACAATTAAGATTTGTTGGATGGCTCCAGGACGTCTTATAAGGTATTTTTCCAGAACAGGGTTCTAAGTATGGATGCCTGGGCAGCCAGCCTCACATTCCAATTGTCTCCTAGCAAGAAGAAACGTTTGATCTGCTGGCTTGGGGTAGCAACAGAGGGGGCTGAGTTGAAATGGACTTTCCTGAGGATGGTCTTAATGTTGGTTTGAGTCCATGGAGACCTTGGTATGGGGCAGTGGCACCAGGGCCCTGAAGGATTCTCCTAACCAGAGGTTATGACAAAGCTCCAATGAGCAAGTTTTCCATGGGGAGACGAGATTTGTTCTTATTGGTGCCTCAGGAAACCACCATATGCTGGTATTGGAAACGAGGCCTCTGAGGAGAGATGCCTGAAAACCAAAGCAATGGATCTGATTAGGGCCTAGGGGCCTGTCCGGTTCAATATTCTTCTCTGGGGACATCTGTTGTCTGAGTGGAGGTAGTTGCTCAGCTGGTTTGAGATCACCCCTGTTTGCCCTGGGCGGCCTACACTATTAAGATGGCCTCGGTGACTTTGGAGGTTTTTCCTCATTTGCAAGGTTGTGGCCAATGGAATGGGAAGAATTCCCTTGAAAGGGAAGCACAGTCCTGAGGTCTGGCTCCAGGGACCCAATTGTGGAGCGTGTTTGGTCCAGGGCTATTTGGACAAAAGTCTGAAAACACAAACTCCACTTAGGTTGTGGGATTAGGTATGGCCGACCCGATCTATAGACCGTGAGGAGAACTCTTCGGGATATGAACAAAGGGCGAATGTGAGGTGCTGGCTCATGCTTTTTTTTTTTTTCTGTAATTGTGTCACCGATTGCCATGGAATGTCGGGGTGTCCTCATGGGTCATTGATGAGGCTCCCTTTCTGGAGATTTGACCCGATCCCAAGAGTTTGGGGTCATTCTGTAGGAAGGGAGGAGGCCTTTCTGGTTTTTTGTTTATTTTTTGTTTATTTATTTATTTTTTTTTTACCTCAGGTGGACCACCAAAATAGGGATTCCAGAGCAGAGTCGTGGGTGGGGGCAACTGGACAACCAGACCTCTGGTTAACATTGGGACCTAAGAACATGGCAATCCCCATATGTGGGCTCTTGGTCCAGACACTGAGAGGCCTTCCTTGAGGATAGGTCTCACACTGAGTTTCACAATGTGTTTTTGTGCCCAAGGAGCCCCTCAAGTCAAGGCGTGGCCTAATGTACCATGCTGGTTTCTCCTACACTGAACGTTGCACAATATGGCAACCACAAGTTTTCTGGCCATGGGGAAGATGGAATTCTAATTTCTGCAACACTTTCACTCCTGGATTGTGATTGGATTTAAGGTCTAGGTTCTGAAGCCTGAAATCTGAGGTTGGGAAGAGATGAAGACCTAAGGCCATGGTGTGTCTGATGTGCTCAGTGTTCGGCCAGCTGTTGAGTGTGGGTTGGGAGGTGCAGGCTCAGGCTGTGGCAGACAGGGAATTAGTGCCCAGGCTAGACTGTATCATTGGGGTGCAGTCGAGTTTCGTGCAGGATGGTACTCATTTGTGGTTACTGGGTAGCCCCAGAGGGCAACGTTTTTCTTCTGGAGGGAAGACACAGTGCCATATAGTGGCTCCAGAATTCCCAAACTGGAAGGCTTGTGGGCCAGGAGTGTGAGGAAAAAATTCTGAGAACACAAGCCAGACTTAGATTTCGGGGTGAGGGGACGGCAGGCACCCTCTGCAGAGATGATTCGAGATCCCGTATGCCTGAAGACAGAGCTAGGATCAGACGTTGGCTTAGGTCGAAGTTTCTGTACATGACGGCCCCTTCATGAAGGGGAGGGTGTCACGAGGACATGGAGGTTTTCCCACGATGGGAATTGTGAGATGCTCCAAACCGCAATGATTCCTTCTGTGAGACAGTCAAGACATGTTGGATGGCTCCAGGACATCCCATAAGGAAGTTATCCAGAGCAGGGTTCTAAGGATGGATGCCTGGGCAGCCTGCCTCCCATTCCAGGTGTCTCATAGCGCCAAGGCAAGTTCGATCTGCTGGATCTAGGGGAGCAACCGAGGCGGGTGTGTTGAAATGGGTGAGTTGAGGATGGGTCATAATGTGCATTTGTGTCCATGTAGACCTTGGAATGGGGTGCTTGAACCGGGGCCTTGAGGGATGTTCCTAACCGGTTGTTTTGATGGAGCTCTAAAGAGTATGATTCCTATGAAGAGAAGAGAATTGTTTTGATGAGTGCCTAAGGAATCTCCCATATGCTGGTATTGGAAACCAGGCCTCTGAGGAGAGATGACTGGAATCAAAAGCAATGGATGATTAGGGCCTAAGTGCCTGTCCAGTTCAATCTTATTCTATGGGGATATCTGTCTCTGGGTCTGAGTGGAGGTAGTTTCCTAACTTGTGAAAGATCATCCCTGTGTGTCCTGGGCAGCAAACATTATTCGGATGGCCTGGGGGAGTTTGGCGGATTCTCCTAATCTATAGGGTTGTGGCCAATGGAAATGCAGAATTCCCCTGGAGAGGGAAGCCACAGTCCTGAGGTGTGGCTCCAGGGGCCCCAGCTTGGATGGTGTGTGGGACAGGCCTGTGGTGACAGAAGTCTGAAAACACAAACCCAGCTTAGTTTTGGGGATGTATGTATGAAGGCTCGATCTACAGACCGTGAGAATTTTCCGGGCTATGAACAAAGGGCGAGTATGTGGCGCTTGCTCAGGCTTTTGTCTCTGGATTTTGTGTCAACGGTGGCCGTGGAATGTCGGAGTGTCCTCAAGGGCCATGGACAATTCTTTCTCTGGTGATTTGGCCTGATCCCAAGTGGTTGGGATCATTCTGTGGATGGGAAGAGTCCTTTATGTATTTTTTTTTTACCTCAGTTCTCCCACCAAAGAGGGATTCCAGAGTAGAGCCCTGAGTAGGTGTGACTAGACATCTCGAACTCTGGTTGAGATTGGGGGACTAGGGGCTTGGCAAGCCCCATATGTGGGCTGTTGTTCCAGTCACTAAGAGGCTTTACATGAGGATAGGGCTCACGCTGAGGGTCACAATGTGTGTTTGTGCAAATTGTGGCCCTCAGGGATAGGTGGGGCCTCATAGTCCATGCTGCTTTCTCCTACAATGAACATTGGACAACATGCCAACCACTAGGTTTCTTGACAAGGCGAAGGAGAAGTTCTGATTCTTGCATCACGTTCTCTCCTGAGCAGTGAGTGGAGATAAGGTCTAGGTTCTGAAGGTGAAAACTGAGGTTGGGTAGAGATGATGGCCTAAAGCCATTGTGGGTGTGATATTCTCTGTGTACGGCCAGCTGTCTGGGTGTTGGACTGGAGGTCTGCCCTCAGGCTGTGTCATACAGGGCTTTAGTGCACAGGCTAGACTGTATAATTGGGGTGTGGTCGAGTGGCATGCAGGTTGTTACTCATTTGGTGTTTCCGTTTAGCCCTATAGGGCAACATTTTTCTTCTGGAGGGCAGGCAGAGTGCTGCATTGTGTCTCCAGAATTGCCAAACTGGAGGGGTGTGGCCAGGATTGTGAGGAAGGAAGTCTGAAAACACAAGCTAGCACGAGTTTTGGGGCCAAGAGCATGGTAGGCCTACTCTGCAGAGGCTGAATCGAGATCTCCTGCACGTGAGGTCAGGGAGAGTATCAGATGTTGCCTCAAGCTGGAGTTTGTGTCCATGACGGCCCCTTCCTGAAGGGGGTGGGGGCGTCATGAGGCCAGGGAGGTTTCCCTACGCTGGGAGTTGTGAGCTGCTCCAAACTTCAAAGTTTCCTTCTTCAGGACAGTCGAGTACTATTGGATGGATCCAGGATGCCCCATACAGAAAGACTCGAGTGCAGGGGCCTAAGCATGGATGCCGAGACACGCCAACTCACCTTCCCATTGCCTGGTCGAGACAAGGCACGCTCAATCTGCGCGCTCTTGGGTGAGCTACCCAGAAGGCTGAGTTTAAATGGACTCTCCTGAGGATGAGTCATAACGTGGGTTGGTGCCCATGGAGACCTTGGAATTTGGCAGTAGCTAAGGGACTCTGCAAGATTCTCCAACCCGAAGGGCTTGACACAACTCCAACAAGGAAGCTTCCCATGTGGAGATGAGAGGTCTACTGTCTGGTGCCTCAGGAAAGCCCCGTATGCTGGTCTTCGAACCCAGGCCTCTGAGGAGTGATACCTGGACACCAAAGCAAGAGTTCATAATAGGGCCTAGGGGCCTGTCTGGTTCAATCTTCTGTCTCTGCGGATATCTGTCTGTGTGTCTGCATGGAGGTAGTAGTTGCTCAGCTTGTGTCATAATGCCCCTATTTGTCCAGTGCGGCTTGCGGTAGTGGGATGTCCTTGGGGACCTTGAGGTTTCTACTATTTTGTAGAGTTGTGGCCAATGGAATGGGCAGTTTCTTAGGAGAGAGCAGGCACAGTTCTGTGGTGTGGCTCCAGAGACCCCAGCCTGGAGGCTGTGTGGGCCATGGCTGTGCAGACAGACATCCAAAAACCCTAACTCAGCTCTGGTTTTGGGCCGAGGTTACGGCAGGCCTGATCTACAGTCCATGAGGGGAGTTCCTCTGGATATGAAAGAAGGGTGAGAGGGAGGCAGTCGCTCAGGCTTTTGTCTCTGGATGTTTTGTCCACAATGGCCGTTTAATGTAGGAGTTGCCTCATGGGTCGTAGAAGTCTCCCTCACTGGGAGTTTGTCCAGCCCCCAAGAGTTTGGGGTCATTCTGTGGGAAGGGAAGTGTCCTGTTTTCTGCTTCATGTGTCCCCCCAGTAGAGGGATTCTAGAGCATAGCAGTGGGTACTGACAACTGGAATACTCGCCCTCTGGTTAAGCCTGGGGGCCTATGGATATGACAAGCCACATATGCAAGATCTTGGTCCAGCCACTGAGAGGCGTTACTTTAATACGGGACTCACGCTGCAGGTCACAATGCATGTCTGTGCCCTAGGCGGCCCTCAAGCACTGGCGTGGCCTTTCGGACAATGCAGGTTTTCCCACATTGAACGTTGGACAACATGCCAACCACAAGGTTTCTGGCCATGGGGAAGGAGGAATTCTAATTTCTGCATCACGTTCACCCCTGGGCAGTGATTAGAGATAAGGTCTAGGTTCTGAAGCCTGAAAACCGAGGTTGGGAAGAGATGACGACCTACAGCCATAGCGGGTCCAATGTGTCCATGTTGGGGCCAGCTGTCTGGGTGTCGTTTGGGATGTCTTGTCTCAGGCTGTGCCAGACAGGGCATTAGAATACAGGGTGGGCTGTATAATTGCTTTACTATCGAGTGGCATGCATTAGAAAATCATTTGGGGTTTCTTATTAGCAGCATAGGGCCAAGTTTTTCTTCTGGAGGGCAGGTAGAGTGCTGCATTGTGGCTTTGGAATTCCCAAACTGGAGGGCTTGTGGGCCAGGAGAGTGAGGACGGAAGCTGAGAACACAAGCTGGGCTTAGGTTTCGGGGCAAGGGCATGGCAGGCACACTCTGCAGAGCTGAATTGAGATCTCATGCGTCTGAAGTCAGTCGGGGTTCAGACTTACCACAGGGTTGAGTTTCTGTCCATGTTGTCCCCTTCAAGAAGAGGGGGGATTATGAGGCCATGGGGGTTTTGCCACTATTGGAGTTGTGAGATGCTCCAAACCGCAAGGATTCCTTCTGTGGGACAATTAAGATTTGTTGGATGGCTCCAGGACGTCTTATAAGGTATTTTTCCAGAACAGGGTTCTAAGTATGGATGCCTGGGCAGCCAGCCTCACATTCCAATTGTCTCCTAGCAACAAGAAACGTTTGATCTGCTGGCTTGGGGTAGCAACAGAGGGGGCTGAGTTGAAATGGACTTTCCTGAGGATGGTCTTAATGTTGGTTTGAGTCCATGGAGACCTTGGTATGGGGCAGTGGCACCAGGGCCCTGAAGGATTCTCCTAACCAGAGGTTATGACAAAGCTCCAATGAGCAAGTTTTCCATGGGGAGACGAGATTTGTTCTTATTGGTGCCTCAGGAAACCACCATATGCTGGTATTGGAAACGAGGCCTCTGAGGAGAGATGCCTGGAAACCAAAGCAATGGATTTGATTAGGGCCTACAGGCCTGTCCGGTTCAATATTTTTCTCTGGGGACATCTCTTGTCTGAGTGCAGGTAGTTGCTCAGCTGGTTTGAGATCACCCCTGTTTGTCCTGGGCGTCCTACACTATTGGGATGGCCTCGGTGACTTTGGAGGTTTTTCCTAATTTGCAAGGTTGTGGCCAATGGAATGGGAAGAATTCCCTTGAAAGGGAAGCACAGTCCTGAGGTGTGGCTCCAGGGACCCAAGTGTGGAGCGTGTGTGGTCCAGGGCTATTTGGACAAAAGTCTGAAAACACAAACTCCACTTAGGTTGGGGGATGTAGGTATCGCCGGCCCGATCTATAGACCGTGAGGAGACCTCTTCAGGATATGAACAAAGGGCGAATGTGAGGTGCTTGCTCATGCTTTATTTTTTTTTCTGGAAATCTGTCACCGATTGCCATGGAATGTCGGGGTGTCCTCATGGGCCATCGATGAGGCTCCCTTTCTGGGGATTTAACCCGATCCCAAGGGTTTGGGTCATTCTGTTGGAAGGGAGGAGGCCTTTCTGGTTTTTTTGTTTATTTATTTTTGTTTATTTGTTTTTTTTTTTTTTACCTCACGTGGACCACCAAATGAGGGATTCCAGAGCAGAGTCGTGGGTGGGGGCAACTGGACTACCAGAACTCTGGTTAACATTGGGACCTAAGAACATGGCAAGCCCCATATGTGGGCTCTTGGTCCAGACACTGAGAGGCTTTCCTTGAGGATAGGTCTCACACTGAGTTTCACAATGTGTTTTTGAGCCCAAGGAGCCCCTCAAGGTAGGGCGTGGCCTAATGTACCATGCTGGTTTCTCCTACACTGAACAATGCACAATATGGCAACCACAAGTTTTCTGGCCATGGGGAGGAAGGAGTTCTAATTTCTGCAACACTTTCACTCCTGGACTATGATTGGATTTAAGGTCTAGGTTCTGAAGCCTGAAAACCGAGTTTGGGAAGAGATGACGACCTACAGCCATAGCGGGTCCTATGTGTCCAGGTTGGGGCCAGCTGTCTGGGTGTCATTTGGGATGTCTTGTCTCAGGCTGTGCCAGACAGGGCATTAGTATACAGGGTAGGCTGTATAATTGCTTTACCATCGAGTGACATGCATTAGAAAATCATTTGGGGTTTCTTATTAGCAGCATAGGGCAAAGTTTTTCTTCTGGAGGGCAGGCAGAGTGCTGCATTGTGGCTTCGGAATTCCCAATCTGGAGGGCTTGTGGGCCAGGAGAGTGAGGACGGAAGCTGAGAACACAAGCTGGGCTTAGGTTTCGGGGCAAGGGCATGGCAGGCACACTCTGCAGAGCTGAATTGAGATCTCATGCGTCTGAAGTTAGGTCGAGGATCAGACTTTGGCTCAGGTTTGCGTTTCTTTCCATTTTGGCCCCTTCAAGAAGAGGGGGGATTATGAGGCCATGGGGGTTTTGCCACTATTGGAGTTGTGAGATGCTCCAAACCGCAAGGATTCCTTCTGTGGGACAATTAAGATTTGTTGGATGGCTCCAGGACGTCCTATAAGGTATTTTTCCAGAACAGGGTTCTACGTATGGATGCCTGGGCAGCAGCCTCACATTCCAATTGTCTCCTAGCAACAAGAAACGTTTGATCTGCTGGCTTGGGGTAGCAACAGAGGGGACTGAGTTGAATGGACTTTCCTGAGGATGGCCTTAATGTTGGTTTGAGTCCATGGAGACCTTGGTATGGGGCAGTGGCACCAGGGCCCTGAAGGATTCTCCTAACCAGAGGTTATGACAAAGCTCCAATGAGCAAGTTTTCCATGGGGAGACGAGATTTGTTCTTATTGGTGCCTCAGGAAACCACCATATGCTGGTATTGGAAACGAGGCCTCTGAGGAGAGATGCCTGGAAACCAAAGCAATGGATTTGATTAGGGCCTACAGGCCTGTCCGGTTAATATTTTTTCTGGGGACATCTGTTGTCTGAGTGGAGGTAGTTGCTCAGGTGGTTTGAGATCACCCCTGTTTGTCCTGGTCGGCCTAATCTATTGGGATGGCCTCGGTGACTTTGGAGGTTTTTCCTAATTTGCAAGGTTGTGGCCAATGGAATGGGAAGAATTCCCTTGAAAGGGAAGCACAGTCCTGAGGTGTGGCTCCAGGGACCCAAGTGTGGAGCATGTGTGTTCCAGGGCTATTTGGACAAAAGTCTGAAAACACAAACTCCACTTAGGTTGGGGGATGTAGGTATCGCCGGCCCGATCTATAGACCGTGAGGAGACCTCTTCGGGATATGAACAAAGGGCGAATGTGATGTGCATGCTCATGCTTTTTTTTTTTTTTTCTGGAAATGTGTCACCGATTGCCATGGAATGTCGGGGGATCCTCATGGGCCATCGATGAGGCTCCCTTTCTGGGGATTTGACCCGATCCCAAGAGTTTGGGGTCATTCTGTCAGAAGGGAGGAGGTCTTTCTGTTTTTTTTTTTTGTTTTTTTTTTTTGTTTTTTTTTTTTTTTTACCTCAGGTGGACCACCAAAAGAGGCATTCCAGAGCAGAGTCCTGGGGAGGGGCGACTGGACAACCAGACCTCTGGTTAACATTGGGACCTAAGAACATGGCAAGCCCCATATGTGGGCTCTTGGTCCAGACACTGAGAGGCCTTCCTTGAGGATAGGTCTCACACTGAGTTTCACAATGTGTTTTTGTGCCCAAGGAGCCCCTCAAGTCAAGGCGTGGCCTAATGTACCATGCTGGTTTCTCCTACAATGAACGTTGCACAATATGGCAACCACAAGTTTTCTGGCCATGGGGAAGAAGGAGTTCTAATTTCTGCAACACTTTCACTCCTGGACTGTGATTGGATTTAAGGTCTAGGTTCTGAAGCCTGACAACTGAGCTTGGGAAGAGATGAAGCCCTAAGGCCATGGTGTGTCTGATGTGCTCAGTGTTCGGCCAGCTGTTGAGTGTGGGTTGGGAGGTGCAGGCTCAGGCTGTGGCAGACAGCGAATTAGTGTCCAGGCTAGATTGTATCATTGGGGTGCAGTCGAGTTTCGTGCAGGATGGTACTCATTTGTGGTTACTGGGTAGCCCCAGAGGGCAACGTTTTTCTTCTGGAGGGAAGACACAGTGTCACATACTGGCTCCAGAATTCCCAAACTGGAAGGCTTGTGGGCCAGGAGTGTGAGGAAAAAATACTGAGAACACAAGCCAGACATAGATTTCGGGGTGAAGGGACGGCAGGCACCCTCTGCAGAGATGATTCGAGATCCCGTATGCCTGAAGACAGAGCTAGGATCAGACGTTGGCTTAGGTCGGAGTTTCTGTCCATGACGGCCCCTTCATGAATGGGAGGGTGTCACGAGGACATGGAGGTTTTCCCACGATTTGAATTGTGAGATGCTCCAAACCGCAATGATTCCTTCTGTGGGACAGGTGAGACCGGTGGATGGCTCCAGGACATCCCATAAGGAAGTTATCCAGAGCAGGGTTCTAAGGATGGATGCCTGGGCAGCCTGCCTCCCATTCCAGGTGTCTTATAGATCCAAGGCAAGTTCGATCTGCCTGATCTAGTGGAGCAACCGATCGGGTGTGTTGAAATGGGTGAGTTGAGGATGGGTCATAATGTGCATTTGTGTCCACGGAGACCTTGGAATGGGGTCTTGATCCGGGTCCTTGAGGGATGTTCATAACCGGAGGTTTTGATGGAGCTCTAAAGAGTATGTTTCCTATGTAGAGAAGAGAATTGTTTTGATGAGTGCCTAAGGAATCTCCCATATGCTGGTATTGGAAAACAGGCCTCTGAGGAGAGATGACTGGAAACAAAAGCAATGGATATGATTAGAGCCTAGGTGCCTGTCCGGTTCAATCTCTTTGCTGGGGATACGTGTCTAAGTATCTGAGGTGAGGTAGTTGCTCAGATTGTGTCAGATCGCCCCTGTTTGTCCTGGGCGACCTATAATATTGGAATGGCCTCGGGACTGTGGAGTTTCTCCTAATCTATAGGGTTGTGGTCAATGGAATGGGCAGAAATCCCCTGGAGAGGGCAGGCAAAGTTCTGAGTTTGGCTCTAGGTGCCCAACCTTGAGGGTGTGTGGGCCAGGCCTGTGGAGCAAAAATCTGAAAACTCAAACTCCGCTTAGGATTGGGGACATAGTTATGGCACGCCCAATCTACAGACCGTGATAACACTTCAGGATATGAAAAAGGGTGAGTTTGAGGAGCTTGCTCAGATTTTGTCTCTGGATTTGTGTCAACAATGTGGGTGGAATGCTGGCGTGGCCTCATGGGTTGTGGACGGCTTTCCTTCTCTGAGGATTTGACCCAATCCCAAGAGTTTGTGTATGTTCTGTGGGATGGGAGGAGTCCTTTCTTTTTTTTTATTTTATTTTATTTTATTTTTTGTACCTCATGTGTCCCAATAAAGGAGGGATTCCAGAGCAGAGTCCTCGGGAGGGACAACTGGACAACCCCACCTCTGTTTTAGTTTGGGGGCCTAGGGGCATGGCAAGTCCAATATGTGGGCTCTTGATTCAGACACTGAGAGGCCTTCCTTGAGGACAGGGCTCATGCTGAGGGTCACAATGCCTATTTGTGCCAACAAGGCCCTCAAGCATGGGAAGGGCCTCATGGGCCACGCTGGATTCTCCGACACTGAACGTTGGAGAATATGCCAACCACAAGGTTTCTGGCCATGGCGAAGGAAGAGTTGTGACTTCTGCATCACGTTCACCCCTGGACAGTGTTTGGAGTTTAGGTATAGGTTCTGAAACCCGAAAACCGAGGTTGGGAAGAGATGAAGACCTAAGGACCTGTTGGGTCCAATGAGCTCAGTGTGCAGCCAGCTGTTGAGCGTAGGTCTGGAGGTGTGGGCTCATGCTGTGTCAGACAAGGCATTAGACAGGGTAGACTGAATATTTGGGGTGCAGTCGAGTGGCGTTCTATTGATCCTCATTCGGGTCTCTAGGTAGTTCCATAAGGCAACGTTTTTTCTCTGGGAGGGCAGGCAGAGTGCTGCATTGTGGCCCCAGTATTGCCAAACTGTAGGGCTTTTGGGCCAGGGGTGTGAGGACTGTAGTCTGAGAACACAAGCTAGGCTTAGTTTTTGGGGTGAGGGCACAGAAGGCACACTCTGCAGAGCTGAATCATGATCTCATGCACCTGAAGTCAGGGCGAATATCAGACGTTTGCTCAGGTTGGAGTTTCTGTCCATGATGGCCACTTTATAAAGTGGAGCGTCTCAAGAGGCCATGTAGATTATCCCACAATGGGAGTTCTGAGATGCTCCAGAATGCAAAGATTCCTTCTGTGGGACACTTGAGACCTGTTGGATGGCTCTAGGATGTCCCATATGGAATGACTCCAGAGTAGGGTTCTAAGGATTGATGCCTAGGCAGACCACCTCCCATTCTAGTTGTCTCCTAGCGACAAGGCAGGTTTGATCTGCAGGCCCTGGGGGAGAAACCAAGGGGGTTGAGTTGACATGGACTCTCCCGAGGATAGATCATAATGTGGGTTTAAGTCCATGGAGACCTTGGAATGGGGCGCTTGATCTGGGGCCCTGAAAGATTCTCCTAAACAGAGGTTTTTATAGAGCTCCAAAGAGTACATTTCTTATGTGGAGACGAGATTTTTCTGATGAGTGCCTCAGCAATCCCCCTATGCTGGTATTGGAAACCAGGCCTCTGAGGAGAGATGCCTGGAAACAAAAGCAATGGATCTGATTAGGGCCTAAGTGCCTGTCCAGTTCAATCTTATTCTATGGGGATATCTGTCTCTGGGTCTGAGTGGAGGTAGTTTCCTAAATTGTGAAAGATCATCCCTGTTTGTCCTGGGCAGCCAACACTATTCGGATGGCCTCGGGGAGCTTGGAGGTTTCTCCTAATCTATAAGGTTGTGGCCAATGGAAATGGCAGAATTCCCCTGGAGAGGGAAGCCACAGTCCTGAGGTGTCGCTCCAGGGGCCCCAGCTTGGATGGTGTTTGGGCCAGGACTGTGGGGACAGAAGTCTGAAAACACAAACTCAGCTTAGGTTTGGGGATGTATGTATGAAGGCTCGATCTACAGAACGTGAGAATTTTCCGGGCTATGAACAAAGGGCGAGTATGTGGCGCTTGCTCAGGCTTGTCTCTGGATTTTGTGTCAACGGTGGCCGTGGAATGTCGGGGTGTCCTCAAGGGCCATGGACAATTCTTTCTCTGGTGATTTGGCCTGATCCCAAGGGGTTGGGATCATTCTGTGGATGGGAAAAGTCCTTTCTGTATTTTTTTTTCTTTTACCTCAGGTGTCCCACCAAAGAGGGATTCCAGAGCAGAGCCCTGAGTCGGGTGACTAGACATCTCGAACTCTGGTTGAGATTGGGGGACTAGGGGCTTGGCAAGCCCCATATGTGGGCTGTTGTTCCAGTCACTAAGAGGCTTCACATGAGAATAGGGCTCACGCTGAGGGTCACAATATGTGTTTGTGCAAATTGTGGCCCTCAGGGATAGGTGGGACCTCATAGTCCATGCTGCTTTCTCCTACAATGAACGTTGGACAACATGCCAACCACAAGGTTTCTTGCCATGGCGAAGGAGAAGTTCTGATTCTTGCATCACGTTCACTCCTGAGCAGTGAGTGTAGATAAGGTCTAGGTTATGAAGGTGAAAATTGAGGTTGGGTAGAGATGATGGCCTAAAGCCATTGTGGGTATGATATGCTCAGTGTACGGCCAGCTGTCCTGGTGTTGGACTGGAGGTCTTCCCTCAGGCTGTGTCAGACAGGGCTTTAGTGCACAGGCTAGACTGTATAATTGGGGTATGGTCGAGTGGCATGCAGGTTGTTACTCATTTGGCGTTTCTGGTTAGCCCTATAGGGCAACATTTTTCTTCTGGAGGCCAGGCAGAGTGCTGCATTGTGTCTCCAGAATTTCCAAACTGGAGGGGTGTGGCCAGGATTCTGAGGAAGGAAGTCTGAGAACACAAGATAGGCTTAGGTTTCAAGACGAGGGCCCAGCAGGCACACTCTCAAGTGCTGAATCGAGATCTCATGCTTCTGAATTCAGGGCGAGGATCAGACTTTGGCTTAGGATGGAGTTTCTGTCCATGATGACCCATTTATGAAGGTGTGGGGCATCATAAGGAAATGGAGGTTTTCTCATAGTGTTATTGTGTGATGCTTCAAATCACAAGGATTCATTCTGCGAGACAGTCAAGACAGGTTGGTTGGATTCAAGACGTCCCATAAAGAAGTTCTCCAGAGCAGGGTTCTAAGGATGGATGCCTGGGAAGCCCGCCTCCCATTCTAACTGTCTCCTAGTGACAACGAAGGTTTGATCTGCTGGCTCTGGGTGAGCAGCCGAGTGGGCTGATTTGAAATGGACTCTCCTGAGAATGGTTCATAATGTAAGTTTGTGTCCTTGGAGACCTTGGGATTGGGCCATGGTGCCAGCGCCCTGAAGGATCCTCCTAACCTGAAGTATTGACACAGCTCCAAAGAGCAAGTTTCCCATGTGGAGATGAGATCTGTTCTGATTGTTTCCTTAGGAAACCCCCATATTCTGATATTGGAAACCAGGCCTCTGAGGAGAGATACCTAGAAACCAAAGCAATGCATCAGAAGTTGGCTCAGGTTGGAGTTTCTGTCCATGATGGCCCCTTTATAAAGGGGAGCATCTCATGAGGCCATGTGGGTTTTCCCACGATAGGAGTTGTGAGATGCTCCAATCTGCAAGGATTCCTTCTGTGGGACAGTCAAGACCTATTGGAAGGCTCCAGGACATCCCATATGGAACGGCGCCAGAGCAGGATTCCATGTATGGATGCCTAGAGAGTCTGCTTTGCATTCCAGTTGTCTCTTAGCGACAAGGCAGGTTTGATATTCTGCCTCTGGGGGAGTAATCGACGGGGCTGAGTTGAAATGTACTCTCCTGCCGAATGGTCATAATGCGGGTATGTGTCCATGGAGACCTTGGAATAGGGCGGTTGCTCCGGCTACCTGAAGGTTTCTCCTAACTGGAGGCTTTTACAGAGCTCCAAAGGATAAGTTTCCCATGTGAAGACAAGATTTGTTCTGATTGGTATCTCTGGAATCCCCCATATGCTGGTATTGGAAAACAGGCCTCTGAGGAGAGATGCTTAGAAAAAAAAGCAATGGAACCAATTACATTCTAGGGGCCAGTCCAGTTTAATCTTCTTCTCTTGGGTTATCTGTCTACGGGTGAGTTGACGTCGTTGCTCAGCTTGTGAGAGATCGCCCCTCTTTGTCCTGGGTGGCCTACACTATTGGAATGGCCTCTGGGACTTTGGAGGTTTCTCCTTATCTGTAGGGTTGTGGCCAATGGAATGGGAAGAATTTCCTTGGAGAGGGCAGGCACAGTCCTGAGGTGTGGCTCCAGGGGCCTCAGTCTGGAGGGTGTGTGGGACAGGGATGTCAGGATAGAAGTCTGAAAACACAAACTCAGCTTAGGTTTGGGGACCTAGGTATGGCAGGCCCAATCTACAGACTATGAGGAGAATTTTTTGGGCTATGACCTAAGGGTGAGTGTGAACGCTTGCTGAAGCTTATGTCTCTGGATTTTGTGTCAATAGTGGCCGTGGAATGTCGGGCTGGCCTCATGGGCCATGGACGAGTCTTTCTCTCTGGACCCCAATCACTTGGGATGGCCCAATCCCAAGTGATTGGGGTCATTCTGTGAGTGGGAGGAGTCCTTTCTGTGTTTATTTACCTCAAATGTCCCACCAAAGAGGGATTCCAGAGCAGAGCCCTGAGTAGGGGTGACTAGATGTCTCTACCTCTGGTTAAGATTGGGTGACTTGGGGCATGGCAGGCCCCATATGCGGGCTCATGGTCCAGCCACTGAGAGGCTTTACTTGAGGACAGGGCTCAAACTGAGGGTCCCAATGTGTGTTTGAGCCCACCGCAGCTCTTAAGCATAGGCAGGGCCTCAGGGACCCTACACTACCCTCAGGGGCCCTACTACTACCCCTGTAGGCCCTACAGGGGTCCTCCACTGAACGTTGGACAAGATGCCAACCACAAGATTCTGGCGAGAGGGAAGGAGGAGTTCTGATTTCTGCATCACGTTCACCCATGGGAAGTGAGTAGAGATAAGGTCTAGGATTCTGTAGCCTGAAAACCGAAGTTGGAAAGAGATGGCGACCTAAGGCCATGGCGGTTCAGATGTTCTCAGTGTACTGCAAGCTGTCTGGGTGTCGGTTGGGAATTCAGGCCTCAGGTTCTGTCAGAAAGGGCATTAGTGCACAGGCTAGACTATATAATTGGTGTACAGTTGAGTGACGTGCAGGTTTATCCTCATTGGAGGTTTCTGGGTAGACCCATAGGGCAATATTTTTCTTCTAGAGGGCAGGCAGAGTGCAGCACTGTGTCATCGGAAATCCCAAAATAGAAGGCGTGTGGTCCAGGAGAGTGAGTACGGAAGTCGGAGAACACTAGCTACGCTTAGGTTTTGGGGTGAGGGCACAGCAGGTACACTCTGAAGAGCTGAATCAAGATCTCGTGCATCTGAAGTCAAGGCGAAGATCAGCTGTTGGCTCAGGTTGGAGTTTCTTTCCATGATCTGCCTTCATGAAGATTGGGGGCATCATGTGACCTTGGAAGCTTTCCATGATATGAGTTGTTAGGTGGTCCATGCACAAGGACTCCTGTGGGACAGTCGAGACCTGTTGGATGGCTCAAGGATGTCCCATAAGGAATGACGCAAGAGCAGGGTTCTAAGGATGGATGCCTGAAGAGCCCAACTCGCATTTCAATTGTCTCCTAGCGATAAGGCAGGTTCAATCTGCTGGCTCTGGAGTAGCAACCGAGGGGGTTTAGTTGAAATGGACTCTCCTGAGGATGGGTCATAATTTGGGATTTTGTCCATGGAGATATTCAAATGGGGCAGTGGCTCCAGTGACCTGAAGTTTTCTCCTAACTGGAGGTTATGACACAGCTCCATAGAGCAAGATTCCCATGTGGAGACGAGATTTTTTCTGATAGGTAGCTCTGGAAACCCCCTTATGCTGGTATTGGAATCCAGGCCTCTGAGGAGAGATGCCTGAAAACAAAAGCAATGGATCCAATTAGGGCCTAGGTGCCTGTCTTGTTCAATATTCTTTTCTATGGATATCTGTCTAAAGTTCTGATTGGAGGTAGTGGCTCAGCTTGTGCCAGAGGGTCCCTGTATGTCCAGGACATCCTACACTATTGGGATGGCCTCAGAGATTTTGGATGATTCTCATAATCTGTCAGGTTGTGCCACATGAATGAGCAGAATTCCCTTGGAGAGGGCAGGCACAGTCCTGAGGTGTGGCTCCATGGGGCCCAGCCTTTAGAATGTGTGGGTGAGGACAATGGGTGAGGACAATGGAGACAGAAGTCTGAAAACTCAAACTAGGCTTAGGTTTGGGGACATAGGTATGGCAGGCCCGATCTACAGACCTTGAGAATTTTGGGGGCTCTGAACAAAGGGCAAGTGTGTGGCGCTTTTTCAGGTTTTTGTCTCCGGATTTTGTGTCAATGGTGGCCGTGGAATGTCAGGCTGGCCTCATCGACCATGGACGAGTATTTCTCTCTGTGGATTTGGCCAGATTCCAAGTGTTTGGGGTCATTCTTTGGATGGTAGGAGTCCTTACTTTTTTTTTTCTTTATCTTGTTTTTTTTTTTTTTTTTTTTTTTTTTACCTTATGTGTCCCACCAAAGAGGGATTCCAGAAAAGAGCTCTGAATAAGGTTGACTAGACTTCTCAAGCTCTGGCTAGGATTGGGGGAGTAGGGGCATGGCAAGTCCCATATGCAGGCTCTTGGTCCAGCCCCGGAGAGGCTTTACTTGAGGCCAGGGTTCATGCTTAGGGTCCTAATGTGTGTTTGTGCCCATCGCAGCCCTCAAGCATGTCTGAGGCCTCATTTGCCATGCTGGGTTCTCATATACTGAACGTTGGACAACATGCCAACCACAAGGTTTCTGGTCATGGGGAAGGTGAAGTTCTGATTGCTGCATCACGTACATCACTTAGTTGTGAGTGGAGATAATGTCTAAGTTCTGAAGCCTGAAGACCAAGGTTGGGAAGATATGATGACCTAAGGCCATGGCATGTTTGATGTGTCAGTGTGAGGCCAGGTGTCTGGGTGTCGGTCACGAGGTCTGGGGTCAGGCTGTGTCAGACAGGGCATTAGTGCCCAGGCTAGACTGTATAATTGGGGTACAGTCTAGAGAATTGCAGGTTGATCCTCATTTGATGTTTCTGGGTAGACCCCTAGGGCAAAGTCTCTCTTCTGGAGGGCAGGCAGAGTGCTGCATTTTGTCTCCAGAATTCCCAAAGTGGAAGGCTTGTGGGCCAGGAGTGTGAGGACGGAAGTCTGAGAATGTGAGCTGGCTTAGGTTTTGGGGCGAGGGCAAGGCAGGCACACTCTGCAGAGCTGAATTGAGATCTCATGCATCTGAAGTCAGGGCGAGGATCAGACGGGAGTTTCTGTCCATGATGTCCTCTACCTGAAGGTGGAGGCATCACGAGGCCATGGAGGTTTTCCCACGGTGCGAGTGTGTGATGCTGCAAACCACAAGGATTCCTTCTGCAGGACAGTTGAGACCTGTTGAATGGATCAAGGACACCCCATTAGGAATTTCTCCAGAGCAGAGTTCTAACAACGGATACCTGGGCAACGAACTCGCATTCCAATTGTCTCCTAGTGACAAAGCAGGTTTGATCTGCTGGCACTGGGTGAGCAACCGCCAGGTTTGAGTTGAAATGGACTCTCCTGAGGATGGGTCATAATGTGGGATTGTGTCCATTGAGACATTGGAATGGGGCGGTGGCTCCAGTGACGTGAAATTTTCTCCTAACTGGAGGTTTTGACACAGTTCCATATAGCATGATTCCCATGTGGCATGCGATTTGTTCTGATTGGTAGCTCCAGAAACCCCCATGTGCTGGTATTGGAATCCAGGCCTCTGAGGAGAGATACGTGAAAACAAAAGCAATGGATCCGTTTAGGGCCTAGGTGCCTGTCCTGTTCAATCTTCTTTTCTATGTATATCTATCTACAGGTCTGATTGGAGGTAGTGGCTCAGCTTGTGGCAGATGGTCCCTGTTTGTCCCGGACATTCTACAATATTGGGGTGGCCTCGAGGGCTTCGGATGTTTCTCCTAATCTGTCAGGTTGTGCCAAAGGAATGAGCAGAATTCCCATGGAGAGGGCAGGCACAGTCCTGAGGTGTGGCTCCATGGGGCCAAGCCTTGAGGGTGTGTGGGCCAGGACAATGGAGACAGAAGTCTGAAAACACAAACTTGGCTTAGGTTTGGGGACATAGGTATGGCAGGCCCGATCTACAGACCGCGAGAATTTTTCAGGCTTTGAACAAAGGGCGAGTGTGTGGCGCTTTTTCAGGCTTTTGTCTCCGGATTTTGTGTCAATGGTGGCCGTGGAATGTCAGGATGGCCTCATCAGCCATGGACGAGTATTTCTCTCTGTGAATTTGGCCCAATTCCAAGTGTTTGCGGTCATTCTTTGGACGGTAGGAGTCCTTTCTCTATTTTTTTTTAACCTCATGTGTCCCACCAAGGAGGGATTCTAGAGAAGAGATCTGAGTAGGGGTGACTAGACTTCTCAAGCACTGGTTAAGGTTTGGGGAGTAGGGGCATGGTAATCTCCATATGTGGGCTCTTGGTCCAGCCCCGGAGAGGCTTTACTTGAGGCCAGGGTTCATGCTTAGGGTCCTAATGTGTGTTTGTGCCCATCGCAGCCCTCAAGCATGTCTGAGGCCTCATGGGCCATGCTGGTTTCTCCTACACTGCACGTTGGACAACATGCCAACCACAGGGTTTCTGGTCATGGGGAAGGAGGAGTTCTGATTTCTGCATCACGTACACGGCATGGCAGTGAGTAGAGATAAGGTCTAGATTCTGAAGCCTGAAAACCGAGGTTGTTAAGAGATGATGACCTAAGGCCATGGTGGGTCCGTTGCACTTAGTGTGCGTCCAGATGTCTGTGTCCATCATGAGGTCTGGGCTCAGGCTGTGTCAGGCAGGGCATTAGTCCCCAGGCTAGACTGTATCATTGGGGTACAGTCGAGTGATGTGAAGGTTGGTCCTCATTTGGGGTTTCTGGTTGGCCCCATAGGGCAAAGATTTTCTTCTGCAGGGCAGGCAGAGTGCTGCATTCTGGCTCCAGAATTGCCAACTTCAGGGCTTGTGGGCCAGGTGTTTTAGGACAGAAGTCTGAGAACACAAGTTCAGCTTTGAATTCGCAGCGGTGACATGGCAGGCACACTCTACAGACCTGAAATGAGATCTCGTGCATCTGAAGTCAGGGCGAGGATCAGATGTTGGCTTAGGTTGGAGTTTCTGTACATGATGTCCCCTTCATGAAGGTGGGGGGGGGCATCAGGAAACCATGGAAGATTTCCAACTTTGTGAGTGTGTGATGCTCCAAACCACAAGGATTCCGTCAGCGGACAGTCACGACCTTTTGGATGGATCAAGGACGTCCCATAAGAAATGCTCCAAAGCACAGTTCTAAAGATGGATGCCTGGGCAGTCCAACTTGCATTCCAGTTGTGTCCTAGTGAAAAGGAGGATTTGATCTGCTGTCACTGGGGGAACAACCGAGGGGGCTGAATTGAAATGGAATGTCATGAGGATCAGTCGATGTGGATTTGTGTCCATGGATCCCTTGGAATGGGGCAGTGGCTCTGTTTCCCTGAAGAATTCTCCTAACCTGAGGTTTTGATGCAGCTCCAAAGAGCAAGTTTCCCATGTAGAGACGAGATTTGTTCTGAAACCCCCACAACCTGGTATTGGAAACCAAGCATCTGGGGAACAATGCCTGGAATCCAAAGCAATGGATCTGATTACGGTCTAGGGGCCTGTCTTTTCAATATTCTCCTCTGAGTGTCTCTGTCTAAGATTCAGAATGGATGTCACTGCTCAGCTTGTGTCAGATCACCCATGTTTGTTGGGGGAGGCCAACACTATTGGACTGGTCTTGGGAATTGGAGGTTTCTCCTAATCTGTAAGGTTGTGGCAAATGAAACGGGCAGTGTTCCCTTGGAGAGCACTGGCACAGTCCTTAGGTGTGACACCACCTTTCTGGGTGTCATCCAGGAGGTCCAGGCTCAGGCTGTGTCAGACAGGGCATTAGTGCCAAGCTTAGACTGTATAATTGGAGTAAAGTTGAGTGGCATGCAGGTTGATCCTCATTTGGCGTTTCTGGGTAGCCCCAGGGGCAACGTTTTTCTTCTGGAGGGAAGAAAGAGTGCTGCATTGTGGCGACCGAATTCTCACACTGGAGGGCTTGTGGGCCAGAATTGTGAGGAAGGAAGTGTGAGAACACAAGCTAGGCTTAGGTTTTGGGTCAAGATCATGGCAGGCACACTCTGTAGAGCTAAATCTAAATCTCATGCATCTGAAGTCAGGGCGAGGATCAGACGTAGGCTCAGGTTGAAGTTTCTGTTCAGGATGGCCCCTTCATGATGGAGGGGGGCATCATGGGGCTATGGAGACTTTCCCACGATTGGCATTGTATGTTGCTCCAATCGGCAAGGATTCCTTCTACGGGACAGTCGAGACCGGTCAGATTGCTCCAGGATGTCCCATGCGGAACCACGGCAGTGCAGGGTTCTAAGGATGGATTCCTGGAGTGCCCGCCTCACATTCCTATTGTCTCCTAGTGACAAGGCAGGTTCGATCTGCTTCTTTTGGGGAGCAACCAAAGGGGATGTGTTGAAATGGACTCGCCTGCGGATGGGTCATAATGTGGGTTTGTGTCCATGGAGACCTTGGAATGGGGTGTTGGCTGCTGGGACCTGAAGGTTTCCCTTAACTGGAGGTTGTGACACAGCTCCAAAATGCATGTTTCCCATGTGGAAATGAGATTTGTTCAGACTGGTACCTCCAGAAGAACACATATGCTGGTATTGGAAACCAGGCCACTGAGGAGAGATGCCTGGAATCAAAAGCAATGGATCTGATTAGGGCCTAGGTGCCTGTCCGGTTCAATCTTCTTCTCTGGGGTTATCTGTCTATGGGTCTGAGTTGAGGTAGTTGCTCATCTTGGGACAGATCACCCTGTTTGCCCTGAGTGGCCAACACTATTGGGATGGCCTCAGGGACGTTGGAGTGTTCTCCTAATCTTTAGGGTTGTGGCCAATGGAATGGGCAGAATTTGCTTGGAGAAGGCAGGCACAGTCCTGAGGCATGGCTCCAGGGGCCCCAGCCTGGAGGGTGTGTGGGCCAGGACAGTGGGGACAGAAATCTGAAAACCCAAACTCAGCTTAGGTTTGGGGACGTAGGTATGACAGGCCTGATCTATAGAACGTGAGGAGAATTTTTCAGGCTATGAACAAAGGGCAAATGTGAGGCATATATCCAGGCTTTTGTCTCTAGATTTTGTGTCAATGGTGGCCATGGAATGACGGGATGGCCTCTTTGGCCATGGATGATTCTTTCTCTTTTAAGATTTGGTCAGATCCCAAGTTTTGGGGCTCATTCAGGGGATGGAGGAGACCCTTCGATATTTTTTTCCTCAGGGGTTCCAGAGCAGAGACCTGAATAGGGGTGACTAGACCTCTCAACCTCTCATTAATATTGGGGGACTAGGGATGGCAATGCGGGTTCTTGGTCCAGCCCCTGAGAGGCTTTACTTGAGGACAGGGCTCACACTGAGGGTCCCAATGTGTTTGTGCCCATTGCGGTTCTCAAGCATGGGCGGGGACTCATGGGCTACACTGGATTCTCCTACACTGAATGTTGGAAAACATGCCAACCACAAGGTTTCTTGCCTTGAGGAAGAAGGAGTTTCATTTCTGCATCACGTTCACCCCTGGGTAGTGAGTATATATAAGGTCTAGGTTCTGAAGCCTGAAAACCAAGGTTGGGAAGAGATGATGACCTAAAGCCATGGCGGGTCTGATGTGCTCAGTGTACAGCCAGCTGTCTGGGTGTCGGTTGGGAATTCAGACCTCAGGCTGTGCAAGACAGGGCATTAACGCCGAAGCGAAACTGTATAATTGGGGTAGAGTCAAGTGGCATGCAGGTTGATCCTCATTTGGTGTTTCTGTTTAGCCCCATAGGACAACGTTTCTCTTCTGGAGGGCAGTCAGAGTGCTGCATTGTGTCTCTCCAGAATTCCCTAACTGGAGGGCTGGTGGGCTCGGAGTGTGAGGACGAAGTCTGAGAACAATAGCTAGGTTTTGCTTCGGGGCGGGGTTTCGGCAGGCACACTCTGCAGAGTTGAATCAAGATTTCGTGCATCTGAAGTCAGGGCGAGGATTAGACGTTGGCTCAGGTTGGAGTTTCTGTCCAAGATGGCTCTTTCATGAAGGGGACGATGCACCACGAGGCCACAGAGCTTTTCCCATGATGGGAGTGGTGAGGTGCTCCAAACCGCAAGGATTCCTTCTGCAGGACAGCTGTGACCTGTTGGATGGCTCCAGGACGTCCCATATGGAATTACTTCAGAGTAGTTTTCTACAGATGGATGCCTAGCCAGCCCGCCTCACATTCCAATTGTCTCCTAGTGACAAGATAGGTTCGATCTGCTGGCTCTAGGGGAGCACCCAAGGGCACTGAGTTGAAATAGACTCTCCTGCAGATGGGTCCTAATGTGGGATTGTGTCCATGGAGACCTTGGAATGAGGTGGTGGCACCGGGGCCCTGAAGGATTTTCCTAGCCGGAGGTTTTGACACAGCTTGAAAGAGCACGTTTCCCATGTGGAGAAGACATTTGTTCTGACTGATGACTCAGGAAACCCCCATATGGTGGTATTGAAAACCAGGCCTCTGAGGTTCTGACATAGCTCCACGAGCAAGTTTCCAATGTGCAGACAAGACTTGCTCTGAAGGGGCCTCTGGAAACCCCATAGGCTGGTATTGGAAACCAGGCCTCTGAGAAGAGATGCCTGGAAACCAAAGCAATGGATCTGATTAGGGCCTAGGGGCCTGTCCAGTTCAATGTTCTTCTCTGGGGACATCTGTCTCCGAGTTGGTGTGGAGCTAGTTGCTCAGCTAGTGTCAGATCACCCCTGTTTGTTCCAAGCGGCCTACAATATTGGTATGGTCCCAGGGACATTGGAGATTTCTCCTGATTTATATGGTTGTGGCCAATGAAATATGAAGAATTCCCTTTGAGAGGGCAGGAACAATCCTGAGGTGTGGTTCCAGGGGCCCTAGCCTGGAGGGTGTGGGTTTTCAGACAACTGTCCAAACAGCCCAGGCCTACACAACCTACAGGATCAGGCCCCTGGAGCCAAACCTGAGGACTGTACTTGCCCTCTCCAAGGGAATTGTGTGTGGGAAAACCCCCATGGCCTCGTGATGCCCCAGCCCATTCATGAAGGGGCCATCAGGGTCAGAAACTCCAACCTGAGCGATCGTCTGATCCTCGCCCTGACTTCAGATGCACGAGATCTCGATTCAGGTCTGTAGATTGTGCGTGCCATGGCCTCACCCAGAAACCTAAGCCTAGCTTGTGTTCTCAGACTTTTGTCGTCAGACTACTGGCCCACAAGCCCTGGAGTTTGGCAATCCAGAACTACAATGCAGCACTCTGCCGGCCCTCCAGAAGAAAAACATTGTCCTCTGGTGCTACCCAGTAATCCCAAATGAGGATCAACCTGCACCGACCTTGGCTGTACCCCAAATACATAGGCTGACCAGGGCACTAATGCCCTTTCTGACACAGCCTGAGCCTGGACCCCCTGGCCCCTCCCAGACAGCTGGCCGCACACTGAGCACATCGAGCCGCCATGGCCTTAGGTCGTCATCTCTTCCCAACATCAGTTTTCAGGTTTCAGAACCTAGACCTTATCTCCAATCACTGCCCAGGGTTGAAGGTGATGCAGAAATCAGAACTCCTTCCCCATGGCAAGAAACCTTGTGGTTGGCATGTTGTCCAACGTTCAGTGTAGTTGAAACCAGTGTGGCCCATGAGGCCCGGCCCATGCTCGCGGGCCACATTGGTCACAAACACACATTGTGACGCTCAGGCTGAGCCCAGTCCTCAAGTAAGGCCACTAAGTGGCTGGATGAAGAGATAGCATATTGGGCTTGCCATGACCCTAGGCCCCAATTTTTAACCATAGTTCGGGTTGTCCCTTCAGTCTTCCCCACGGCTTGGCTTTGGAATTCCTCTTTTGGTGGGACACCTGAGGTAACAAACCTGAAATGAGTCCTCTCATCCCACAGATTGACGAAAAGCAATTGGGAATCAGGCCAAATCCTCAGAGAGGAAGATTCGTCCATGGCCCATGAGGCGTCCCCGACATTCCACGGCCATCGCTGATACAAAATCCAGAGACAAAAGCCTGAGCAAGAGCCTCAGACTCGCACTTTCTTCATATCCTGAAGAGTTCTTCTCATGGTTTGTAGATCGGGCCTGCCATACCTACGTCCCCAAACCTAAGCTGAGTTTGTGTTTTCAGACTACTGTCCTCAAAGTCTTGGGCCACACACCCACCAGGCTGGGCCCCTGGAGCCACACATTAGGACTGTGCCCACCAATCCATGGGAATTCTGCCCATTCCATGGTCCAAAATCGTACAAATTAGGAGAAATCTCCAAAGTCCCTGAGGCCATCCCAATAGTGTAGGTCGCCCGGAACAAACAAGAGCTGTCTGACACCAGCTGATAATCGACCTCCACTCATACCATAGATGGATGTCCCCAGAGAAGAAGATTGAACCAGACAGGACCCTAGGCCATAATAGGATCCATTGCTTTGGGTTACAGGCATGTGTCCTCAAAAGCCTGATTCCAATACGAGCATAGGGGTTTTCCTGAGGCACCCATCAGAACTCATCTCGTCTCCACAAGGAAACCTGTGCATGGGAGCCATGTCCAAAGCTTAGGAGAGTACTTCAGGGTTCCGGTGCCACCGCCCCATTCCAAGGCCCTCATGGACACAAAAACGCATTAGGACCCATCCTCAGGAAAGTCCATTTCAACTCAGCCACCCCGGTTGCTCCCGCAGAGCCATCAGATCTAAACTGTCTTGATGCTAGGAGACAATTTGAATGCGAGGCGGGCTTCCCAGGCATCCATCCGCGAACGGTGCTCTGGAGTCATTCCATATGGGATGTCCTGGAGCTGTCCAACAGGTCTCAATTGTCCCGCAGAAGGAATCCTTGAAGGGGGCATACCACAACTCCCAACGTGGGAAAACCTCAATGGCCTCGAGTTTCCGCTCCCTTCATGAAGCGGCCGTCATGCTCAGAAACTCCAACCTGAGCCAACGTCTGATCCTCGCCCTGACTTCAGATGCATGAGATATTGGTTCAGATCTGCAGGGGGTACCTGCCGTGCCCTCGCGCTGAAACCCAAGTCTAGCTTGTCTTCTCAGACTTCCGTCCTCACACTCCTGGCCCCGAAGCCCTCAAGTTTGGCAATTCCGGACCCACAATGCAGCACTCTGCCTGCCCTCTAGAAAAAAAATTATTGCCTCATGAGCTGCCCAGGCACCTTAAATGAGGGTAAACCTACACAGCACTCGACTTTACCCAAATTATATAGTCTAACCTGGGCACTAATGCACTGTCGAACACAACCTGAGCCCGGACCTCCTGACCAACACCCAGAAAGCTGACCACACACTGAGCACATAAAACCCGCCATGGCCTTAGGTCATCATCTCTTCCCTACCTCAGTTTTCAGGCTTCAGAACCGAGACCTTATCTCCAATCACTGCCCAGGGGTGAGTGTGATGCAGATATCAGAACTCCTTCTTACCCATGGCAAGAACCCTTGTGGTTGGCACGTTGTCCAACGTTCAGTGTAGGAGAAACCAGCATTCACCCTGAGGCCCCGCCCATCCTTGAGTGCGAGGAGGGCATACACACGCATTGTGACCCTCAGCATGAGTACTGTCCTCTAGTAAGTCCTCTCAGTGGCTGGACCATTAGATGTCATAATGGGCTTGACATGTCCCTAGGCCCCAATTTTTAACCAGATTTCTGATTGTCCAGTCGCCCCTCCCCAGGGCTCTACTAGGGAATCCCTCATTCGGTGGGACAGCTGAGGTTAAAAAAGAAAACAACAACAACTACAAAAAAAAAAAAAAAAACGGACTTCTTCTAGCCCACAGAATGACCCAAAACTCTTTGGATGGGGCCAAAACACCAGAGAGTAAGACTCGTCCATTTTCCATGAAGTCACCCAGAAATTCCACGACCATGAGTGACACGATATCCAGAGACAAAAACTTGAGCCGGAGCCTCACACTAGCCCTTCTTTCAATTCCAGAAGAGTTCTCCTCATGGTCTGTAGATCAGTCCTGCCATACCTATGACCCGAAACATAAGCCGAGTTTGTGTTTTCTGACAACTGTCCAAACAGCCCTGGCCTACACAACCTACAGTCTCAGGCCCCTGGAGCCAAACCTGAGGACAATACTGGCCCTCTCCAAGGGAATTGTGTGTGCCCATTCCAATGGCCACAACCCTTCTAATAGGATAAAACTCCAAAGTCTCTGGTCCATCTCAATAGTGGTGGCTTCCCAGGAAAAACATGGGCAATCTGAGCCCAACTGAGCACCTACCTGCACTCAGACCCATAGACAGATGTCCCCAGAGGTAAAAAGGAAAGAACAGGCCCCTAGGCACTAATCAGATCAATTGCTTTGGTTTCCAGGCATCTCTCCTCAGAGGCCTGGATTTCAAAAGCAGCATATAGCTGTTTCTTGACTCACCCATCAGAAAACATCTCATCTACACATGGGAAACTTGCACGTTGGAGCTGTGTCAAAGCCTCTGTTTAGGAGAACCCTTTAGGGCCCCAGTGCCACCGCTTTATTCCAAGGTCTCCATTGACACAAAGCACGTTAGGACCCATCCCCAGGGGTGTCCATTTCAACTCAGCGTCCTCGGTAGCTCCCCACAGATCCAGGAGATCTAACCTGTCTTGTTGCTAGGAGACAATTGGAATGCGAGGTGGGCTACCCAGCCATCCATCCTTAGAACCCTGCTCAGAATCATTGGCCTGGAGCCAAACAACAGGTCTCAATTGTCCTGAAGAAGACTCTCTGCAGTTTGGAGCTTCTCACAACTCCCATCGTGGGAAAAGCCCCATGGCCTCGTGATGCCCCCCCATTCATGAAGGGGCCATCAGGGTCAGAAACTCCAACCTGAGCGATCGTCTGATCCTCGCTTTGACTTCAGATGCACGAGATCTCGATTCAGGTCTGTAGATTGTGCCTGCCATGGCCTCACCCAGAAACCTAAGCCTAGCTTGTGTTCTCAGACTTTTGTCGTCAGACTACTGGCCTACAAGTCCTCCAGTTTGGCAATCCAGAACTACAATGCAGCACTCTGCCGGCCCTCCAGAAGAATAACATTGTCCTCTGGGGCTACCCAGTAACCCCAAATGAGGATCAACCTGCACCGACCTTGGCTGTACCCCAAATACATAGGCTGACCAGGGCACTAATGCCCTTTCTGGTACAGCCTGAGCCTGGACCCCCTGGCCCCTCCCAGAAGCTGGCCGCACACTGAGCAAAACGAGCCGCCATGGCCTTAGGTCGTCATCTCTTCGCAACATCGGTTTTCAGGTTTCACAACCTAGACCTTATCTCCAATCACTGCCCAGGGTTGAAGGTGATGCAGAAATCAGAACTCCTTCCCCATGGCAAGAAACCTTGTGGTTGGCATGTTGTCCAACGTTCAGTGTAGTTGAAACCAGTGTGGCCCATGAGGCCCCGCCCATGCTCACGGGCCACATTGGTCACAAACACACATTGTTATGCTCAGGCTGAGCCCAGTCCTCAAGTAAGGCCACTAAGTGGCTGGATGAAGAGATAGCATATTGGGCTTGCCATGCCCCTAGGCCCCAATTTTGAACCATAGTTCGGGTTGTCCCTTCAGTCTTCCCCATGGCTTGGCTTTGGAATTCCTCTTTTGGTGGGACACCTGAGGTAACAAAACTGAAATGAGTCCTCCCATCCCACAGATTGACGAAAAGCAATTGGGAATCGGGCCAAATCCTCAGAGAGGAAGATTCGTCCGTGGCCCATGAGGCCTCCCCGACATTCCACAGCCATCGCTGATACAAAATCCAGAGACAAAAGCCTGAGCAAGCGCCTCAGACTCGCACTTTCTTCATATCCTGAAGAGTTCTTCTCATGGTTTGTAGATCGGGCCTGCCATACCTACGTCCCCAAACCTAAGCTGAGTTTGTGTTTTCAGACTTCTGTTCTCAAAGTCTTGGGCCACACACCCTCCAGGCTGGGCCCCTGTAGCCACACATTCGGACTGTGCCTACCAATCCATGGGAATTCTGCCCATTCCATGATCCAAAATCGTACAAATTAGGAGAAACCTCCAAAGTCCCTGAGGCCATCCCAATAGTGTAGGTCGCCCGAAACAAACAAGGGCTGTCTGACACCAGCTGATAATCGACCTCCACTCATACCATAGATGGATGTCCCCAGAGAAGAAGATTGAACCAGACAGGACCCTAGGCCATAATAGGATCCATTGCTTTGGGTTACAGGCATGTGTCCTCAAAAGCCTGATTCTAATACGAGCATATGTGTTTTCCTGAGGCACCCATCAGAACTCATCTCATCTCCACAAGGAAACCTGTGCATGGGAGCCATGTCCAAAGCTTAGGAGAGTACTTCAGGATCCCGGTGCCACCGCCCCATTCCAAGGCCCTCATGGACACAAAAACACATTAGGACCCATCCTCACGAAAGTCCATTTCAACTCAGCCACCCTGGTTGCTCCCGCAGAGCCATCAGATCTAAACTGTCTTGTTGCTAGGAGACAATTGGAATGGGAGGCGGGCTTCGCAGGCATCCATCCGCGAACGGTGCTCTGGAGTCATTCCATATGGGATGTCCTGGAGCTGTCCAAGAGCTCTCAATTGTCCCGCAGAAGGAATCCTTGAAGGGGGCATCCCACAACTCCCAACGTGGGAAAACCTCAATGGCCTCGAGATTCCGCTCCCTTCATGAAGCGGCCGTCATGCTCAGAAACTCCAACCTGAGCCAACGTCTGATCCTCGCCCTGACTTCAGATGCATGAGATATTGGTTCAGATCTGCAGGGGGTACCTGCCGTGCCCTCGCCCTGAAACCCAAGTCTAGCTTGTCTTCTCAGACTTCCGTCCTCACACTCCTGGCCCCGAAGCCCTCAAGTTTGGCAATTCCGGACCCACAATGCAGCACTCTGCCTGCCCTCTAGAAAAAAAAATTATTTCCTCATGAGCTGCCCAGGCACCTTAAATGAGGGTAAACCTACACAGCACTCGACTTTACCCAAATTATAAAGTCTAACCTGGGCACTAATGCACTGTCGAACACAACCTGAGCCCGGACCTCCCGACCAACACCCTGAAAGCTGACAGCACACTGAGCACATAAAACCCGCCATGGCCTTAGGTGATCATGTCTTCCCTACCTCAGTTTTCAGGCTTCAGACCGAGACCTTATCTCCAATCACTGCCCAGGGGTGAGTGTGATGCAGAAATCAGAACTCCTCCTTACCCATGGCAAGAACCCTGTGGTTGGCACGTTGTCCAACGTTCAGTGTAGGAGAAACCAGCATTCACCCTGAGGCCCCGCCCATTCTTGAGTGCGACGAGGGCATACACACGCACTGTGACCCTAATCATGAGTCCTGTCCTATAGTAAGTCCTCTCAGTTGCTGGACCATTAGATGTCATAATGGGCTCCACATGTCCCTAGGCCCCAATTTCTTTTTTTTTTTTTTTTTTTTTACCTTCTTTAATTTGCCTTTTATTTTTTTATTTTTTTTTAATTTATTTTTTATTTTCAGCATAACAGTATTCATTATTTTTCACCACACCCAGTGCTCCATGCAATTCGTGCCCTTTATAATACCCAC
Organism: Mustela nivalis; assembly: GCF_964662115.1. Taxonomy (NCBI): domain Eukaryota; kingdom Metazoa; phylum Chordata; class Mammalia; order Carnivora; family Mustelidae; genus Mustela; species Mustela nivalis. The sequence continues at coordinate 64,326 of NW_028135099.1, forward strand.
CACCTAGTACCCCAAACTCCCACCCCCCACCCCTTCAAAATCCTCAGATTGTTTTTCAGAGTCCATAGTCTCTCATGGTTCACCTCCCCTTCCAATTTCCCCCAACTCCCTTCTCCTCTCTAACTCCCCATGTCCTCCATGCTATTTGTTATGCTCCACAAATAAGTGAAACCATATGATAATTGACTCTCTCTGCTTGACTTATTTCACTCAGCATAATAATCTCTTCCAGTCCCGTCCATGCTGCTACAAAAGTTGGGTATTTGTCCTTTCTTTTTTTTTTTTTAAACATATATTTTTATCCCCAGGGGTACAGGTCTGTGAATCACCAGGTTTACACACTTCACAGCACTCACCAAAGCACATACCCTCCCCAATGTCCATAATCCCACCCCCTTCTCCCAAACCCCCTCCCCCCAGCAACCCTCAGTTTGTTTTGTGAGATTAAGAGTCACTTATGGTTTGTCTCCCTCCCAATCCCATCTTGTTTCATTTATTCTTCTCCTACCCACTTAAGCCTCCATGTTGCATCACCACTTCCTCATATCAGGGAGATCATATGATAGTTGTCTTTCTCTGCTTGACTTATTTCGCTAAGCATGATACGCTCTAGTTCCATCCATGTTGTTGCAAATGGCAAGATTTCATTTCTTTTGATGGCTGCATAGTATTCCATTGTGTATATATACCACATCTTCTTGATCCATTCATCTGTGGATGGACATCTAGGTTCTTTCCATAGTTTGGCTATTGTGGACATTGCTGCTATAAACATTCGGGTGCATGTGCCCCTTTGGATCACTACATTTGTATCTTTAGGGTAAATACCCAATAGTGCAATTGCTGGGTCATAGGGCAGTTCTATTTTCAACATTCTGAGGAACCTCCATGCTGTTTTCCAGAGTGGCTGCACCAGCTTGCATTCCCACCAACAGTGTAGGAGGGTTCCCCTTTCTCCACATCCTCGCCAGCATCTGTCATTTCCTGACTTGTTGATTTTAGCCATTCTGACTGGTGTGAGGTGATATCTCATTGTGGTTTTGATTTGTATTTCCCTGATGCCGAGTGATATGGAGCACTTTTTCATGTGTCTGTTGGCCATCTGGATGTCTTCTTTGCAGAAATGTCTGTTCATGTCCTCTGCCCATTTCTTGATTGGATTATTTGTTCTTTGGGTGTTGAGTTTGCTAAGTTCTTTATAGATTCTGGACACTAGTCCTTTATCTGATATGTCGTTTGCAAATATCTTCTCCCATTCTGTCAGTTGTCTTTTGATTTTGTTAAATGTTTCCTTTGCTGTGCAAAAGCTTTTGATCTTGATGAAATCCCAATAGTTCATTTTTTCCCTTGCTTCCCTTGCCTTTTGCGTTGTTCCTAGGAAGATGTTGCTGCGGCAGAGGTCGAAGAGGTTGCTGCCTGTGTTCTCCTCAAGGATTTTGATGGATTCCTTTCGCACATTGAGGTCCTTCATCCATTTTGAGTCTATTTTTGTGTGTGGTGTAAGGAAATGGTCCAATTTCATTTTTCTGCATGTGGCTGTCCAATTTTCCCAGCACCATTTATTGAAGAGGCTGTCTTTTTTCCATTGGACATTCTTTCCTGCTTTGTCGAAGATGAGTTGACCATAGATTTGAGGGTCTATTTCTGGGCTCTCTATTCTGTTCCATTGATCTATGTGTCTGTTTTTGTGCCAGTACCATGCTGTCTTGATGATGACAGCTTTGTAATAGAGCTTGAAGTCCGGAATTGTGATGCCACCAACGTTGGCTTTTTTTTTCAATATCCCTTTGGCTATTCGAGGTCTTTTCTGGTTCCATATAAATTTTAACATTATTTGTTCCATTTCTTTGAAATAGATGGATGGTACTTTGATAGGAATTGCATTAAATGTGTAGATTGCTTTAGGTAGCATAGACATTTTCACAATATTTATTCTTCCAATCCAGGAGCATGGAACATTTTTCCATTTTTTGTGTCTTCCTCGATTTCTTTCATGAGTACTTTATAGTTTTCTGAGTATAGATTCTGTGTCTCTTTGGTTAGGTTTATTCCTAGGTATCTTATGGTTTTGGATGCAATTGTAAATGGGATTGACTCCTTAATATCTCTTTCTTCTGTCTTGCTGTTGGTGTAGAGAAATGCAACTGATTTCTGTGCATTGATTTTATATCCTGACACTTTACTGAATTCCTGTATAAGTTCTAGCAGTTTTGGAGTGGAGTCTCTTGGGTTTTCCACATATAGTATCATATCATCTGCGAAGAGTGATAATTTGACTTCTTCTTTGCCGATTTGGATGCCTTTAATTTCCTTTTGTTGTCTGATTGCTGAGGCTAGGACCTCTAGTACTATGTTGAATAGCAGTGGTGATAATGGACATCCCTGCCGTGTTCCTGACCTTAGTGGAAAAGCTTTCAGTTTTTCTCCATTGAGAATGATATTTGGGGTGGGTTTTTCATAGATGGCTTTGATGATATTGAGGTATGTGCCCTCTATCCCTAAATAGGCCCCAATTTCTAACCAGATTTCTGATGGTCCAGTCGCCCCTACCCAGGGCTCTACTCTGGAATCCCTCATTTGGTGGGACTCCTGAGGTTAAAAAAGAAAAAATCAACAATAAAAAAAAAACGGACTTCTTCCAGCCCACAGAATGACCCAAAACTCTTTGGACGGGGCCAAACCACCAGAGAGTAAGACTCGTCCATTTCCTATGAAGTCACCCAGAAATTCTACGACCATGAGTGACACGATATCCAGAGACAAAAACTTGAGCAGGAGCCTCACACTCGCCCTTCTTTCAAATCCCGAAGAGTTCTCCTCATGGTCTGTAGATCAGTCCTGCCATACCCATGACCCGAAACATAAGCCGAGTTTGGGTTTTCAGACAACTGTCCAAACAGTCCTGGCCTACACAACCTACAGGCTCAGGCCCCTGGAGCCAAACCTGAGGACTGTACTTGCCCTCTCCAAGGGAATTGTGTGTGCCCATTCCAATGGCCACAACCCTTCTAATAGGATAAACCTCCAAAGTCCCTGATCCATCTCAATAGTCGTGGCTTCCCAGGAAAAACAGGGGCAATCTGAGCCCAACTGAGCACCTACCTGCACTCAGACCCATAGACAGATGTCCCCAGAGGTAAAAAGGAAAGAACAGGCCCCTAGGCACTAATCAGATCCATTGCTTTGGTTTCCAGGCATCTCTCCTCAGAGGCCTTGATTTCAAAAGCAGCATATAGCTGTTTCTTGACTCACCCATCAGAAAACATCTCATCTACACATGGGAAACTTGCACGTTGGAGCTGTGTCAAAGCCTCTGTTTAGGAGAACACTTTAGGGCCCCAGTGCCACCGCTTCATTCCAAGGTCTCCATAGACACAAAAGCACGTTAGGACCCATCCCCAGGGGTGTCCATTTCAACACAGCATCCTCGGTTGCTCCCCACAGATCCAGGAGATCTAACCTGTCTTGTTGCTAGGAGACAATTGGAATGCGAGGTGGGCTACCCAGCCATCCATCCTTAGAACCCTGCTCAGAATCATTGGCCTGGAGCCAAACAACTGGTCTCAATTGTCCTGCAGAAGACTCTCTGCAGTTTGGAGCTTCTCACAACTCTCATCGTGGGAAAACACCCATGGCCTCGTGATGCCCGGCCCATTCATGAACGGGCCATCAGGGTCAGAAACTCCAACCTGAGCGATCGTCTGATCTTCGCCCTGACTTCAGATGCACGAGATCTCGATTCAGGTCTGTAGATTGTGCGTGCCATGGCCTCACCCAGAAACCTAAGCCTAGCTTGTGTTCTCAGACTTTTGTCGTCAGACTACTGGCCCACAAGCCCTCCAGTTTGGCAATCCAGAACTACAACGCAGCACTCTGCCGGCCCTCCAGAAGAAAAACATTGTCCTCTGGGGCTACCCAGTAACCCCAAATGAGGATCAACCTGCACCGACCTTGGCTGTACCCCAAATACACAGGCTGACCAGGGCTCTAATGCCCTTTCTGGTACAGCCTTAGCCTGGACCCCCTGGCTCCTCCCAGACAGCTGGCCGCACACTGAGCACATCGAGCCGCCATGGCCTTAGGTCGTCATCTCTTCCCAACATCAATTTTCAGGTTTCAGAACCTAGACCTTATATCCAATCACTGCCCAGGGTTGAAGGTGATGCAGAAATCAGAACTCCTTCCCCATGGCAAGAAACCTTGTGGTTGGCATGTTGTCCAACGTTCATTGTAGTTGAAACCAGTGTGGCCCATGAGGCCCCGCCCATGCTCGTGGGCCACATTGGTCACAAACACACATTGTGACGCTCAGGCTGAGCCCAGCCCTCAAGTAAGGCCACTAAGTGGCTGGATGAAGAGATAGCATATTGGGCTTGCCATGCCCCTAGGCCCCAATTTTTAACCATAGTTCGGGTTGTCCCTTCAGTCTTCCCCACGGCTTGGCTTTGGAATTCCTCTTTTGGTGGGACACCTGAGGTAACAAAACTGAAAGGAGACCTCCCATCCCACAGATTGACGAAAAGCAATTGGGAATCGGGCCAAATCCCCAGAGAGGAAGATTTATCCGTGGCCCATGAGGCCTCCCCGACATTCCACGGCCATCGCTGATACAAAATCCAGAGACAAAAGCCTGTGCAAGCGCCTCAGACTCGCACTTTCTTCATATCCTGAAGAGTTCTTCTCATGGTTTGTAGATCGGGCCTGCCATACCTACGTCCCCAAACCTAAGCTGAGTTTGTGTTTTCAGAATTCTATCCTCAAAGTCTTGGGCCACCCACCCTGCAGGCTGGGCCCCTGGAGCCACACATTAGGACTGTGCCTACCAATCCATGGGAATCTGCCCATTCCATGGTCCAAAATTGTACAAATTAGGAGAAACCTCCAAAGTCCCTGAGGCCATCCCAATAGTGTAGGTCGCCCAGAACAAACAAGGGCTGTCTGACACCAGCTGATAATCGAACTATACTCATAACAGAGATGGTTGTCCCCAGAGAAGAAGATTGAACCAGACAGGACCCTAGGCCATAATAGGATCCATTGCTTTGGGTTACAGGCATGTGTCCTCAAAAGCCTGATTGCAATACGAGCATAGGGGTTTTCCTGAGGCACCCATCAGAACTCATCTCGTCTCCACAAGGAAACCTGTGCATGGGAGCCATGTCCAAAGCTTAGGAGAGTACTTCAGGGTCCCGGTACCACCGCCCCATTCCAAGGCCCTCATGGACACAAAAACACATTAGGACCCATCCTCAGGAAAGTCCATTTCAACTCAGCCACCCCGGTTGCTCCCGCAGAGCCATCAGATCTAAACTGTCTTGTTGCTAGGAGACAATTGGAATGCGAGGCGAGCTTCCCAGGCATCCATCCGCGAACTGTGCTCTGGAGTCATTCCATATGGGATGTCCTGGAGCTGTCCAACAAGTCTTAATTGTCCCGCAGAAGGATTCCTTGAAGGGGGCATCCCACAACTCCCAACGTGCGAAAACCTCAATGACCTCGAGATTCCGCTGCCTTCAAGAAGCGGCCGTCATGCTCAGATTCTCCAACCTGAGCCAAAGTCTGATCCTTGCCCTGACTTCAGATGCATGAGATATTTTTTCAGATCTGCAGGGGGTACCTGCCGTGCCCTCGCCCTGAAACCCAAGTCTAGCTTGTCTTCTCAGACTTCCATCCTCACACTCCTGGCCCCGAAGCCCTCAAGTTTGGCAATTCCGGACCCACAATGCAGCACTCTGCCTGCCCTCTAGAAAAAAAAATGATTGCCTCATGAGCTGCCCAGGCACCTTAAATGAGGGTAAACCTACACAGCACTCAACTTTACCCAAATTATATAGTCTAACCTGGGCACTAATGCACTGTCGAACACAACCTGAGCCCGGACCTCCTGATCAACACCCAGAAAGCTGACCGCACACTGAGCACAAAAAACCCGCCATGGCCTTAGGTCATCATCTCTTCCCTACCTCAGTTTTCAGGCTTCAGAACCGAGACCTTATCTCCAATCACTGCCCAGGGGTGAGTGTGATGTAGAAATCAGAACTCCTCTTTACCCATGGCAAGAACTCTTGCGGTTGGCACGTTGTCCAACGTTCAGAGTAGAAGAAACCAGCATTCACCCTGAGGCCCCGCCCATTCTTGAGTGCGACGAGGGCATACACAAACATTGTGACCCTCAGCTTGAGTCCTGTAGTCTAGTAAGTCCTCTCAGTGGCTGGAATATTAGATGTCATAATGGGCTTGACATGTCCCTAGGCCCCAATTTTTAACCAGATTTCTGATTGTCCAGTCGCCCCTCCCCAGGGCTCTACTCTGGAATCCCTCATTTGGTGGTACACCGGAGGTTAAAAAAGAAAAAAAACAACAACAACAACAACAACAAAAAAAAACAGACTTCTTCCATCCCAAAGAATGACCCCAAACTCTTTGGACGGGGCCAAACCACCAGAAAGTAAGACTCGTCCATTTCCCATGATGTCACCCAGAAATTCCACGACCATGAGTGACATGATATCCAGAGACAAAAACTTGAGCAGGAGCCTCACACTAGCCCTTCTTTCAAATCCCGAAGAGTTCTCCTCATGGTCTGTAGATCATTCCTGCCATACCTATGACCCGAAACATAAGCCGAGTTTGTGTTTTCAGAGAACTGACCAAACAGCCCTGGCCTTCACAACATACAGGCTCAGGCCCCTGGAGCCAAACCTGATGACTGTACTGGCCCTCTCCAAGGGAATTGTGTGTGCCCATTCCAATGGCCACAACCCTTCTAATAGGATAAACCTCCAAAGTCCCTGATCCATCTCAATAGTGGTGGCTTCCCAGGAAAAACAGGGGCAATCTGAGCCCAACTGAGCACCTACCTGCACTCAGACCCATAGACAGATGTCCCCAGAGGTAAAAAGGAAAGAACAGGCCCCTAGGCACTAATCAGATCCATTGCTTTGGTTTCCAGGCATCTCTCCTCAGAGGCCTGGATTTCAAAAGCAGCATATAGCTGTTTCTTGACTCACCCATCAGAAAACATCTCATCTACACATGGGAAACTTGCACGTTGGAGCTGTGTCAAAGCCTCTGTTTAGGAGAACACTTTAGGGCCCCAGTGCCACCGCTTCATTCCAAGGTCTCCATAGACACAAAAGCACGTTAGGACCCATCCCCAGGGGTGTCCATTTCAACTCAGCGTCCTCGGTTGCTCCCCACAGATCCAGAATATCTAACCTGTCTTGTTGCTAGGAGACAATTGGAATGCGAGGTGGGCTACCCAGCCATCCATCCTTAGAACCCTGCTCAGAATCATTGGCCTGGAGCCAAACAACAGGTCTCAATTGTCCTGCAGAAGACTCTCTGCAGTTTGGAGCTTCTCACAACTCCCATCGTTGGAAAGCCCCATGGCCTCGTGATGACCCCCCATTTATGAAGGGGCCATCAGGGACAGAAACTCCTACCTGAGCGATAGTCTGATCCTCGCCCTGACTTCAGATGCACGAGATCTCGATTCAGGTCTGTAGATTGTGCCTGCCATGGCCTCACCCAGAAACCTAAGCCTAGCTTGTGTTCTCAGACTTTTGTCGTCAGACTACTGGCCCACAAGCCCTCCAGGTTGGCAATCCAGAACTACAATGCAGCACTCTGCCGGCCCTCCAGAAGAAAAACTTTGTCCTCTGGGGCTACCCAGTCATCCCAATTGAGGATCAACCTGCACCGACCTTGGCTGTACCCCAAATACATAGGCTGACCAGGGCACTAATGCCCTTTCTGGTACAGCCTGATCCTGGACCCCCTGGCCCCTCCCAGACAGCTGTCCGCACACTGAGCACATCGAGCCGCAATGGCCTTAGGTCGTCATCTCTTCCCAACCTCAGTTTTCAGGATTCAGAACCTAGACCTTATCTCCAATCACTGCCCAGGGTTGAAGATGATGCAGAAATCAGAACTCCTTCCCCATGGCAAGAAACCTTGTGGTTGGCATGTTGTCCAACGTTCAGTGTAGTTGAAACCAGTGTGGCCCATGAGGCCCCACCCATGCTCGCGGGCCACATTGTTCACACACACATTGTGACGCTCAGGCTGAGCCCAGTCCTCAAGTAAGGCCACTCAGTGGCTGGATGAAGAGATATCATATTGTGCTTGCCATGCCCGTTGGCCCCAATTTTTAACCATAGTTCGGGTTGTCCCTTCAGTCTTCCCCACGGCTTTGCTTTGGAATTCCTCCTTTGGTGGGACACCTGAGGTAACAAACCTGAAAGGAGACCTCCCATCCCACAGATTGACGAAAAGCAATTGGGAATCGGGCCAAATCCTCAGAGAGGAAGATTCGTCCATGGCCCATGAGGCATCCCCGACATTCCACGGAGATCGCTGATACAAATTCCAGAGACAAATGCCTGAGCAAGCGCCTCAGACTCACTCTATATTCAAATCTTCATGAGTTCTTCTCATGGTTTGTAGATTGGGCCTGCCATACCGATGTCCCCAAAGAAAGCTGAGTTTGAGTATCGGTATCACAATCAGAACTCTGCCTTCCACATGGCTGTAATGCTTGTTCTTCGCATGGAGTCACACCTTCACGTGGGGAACCCTTCATAGCCCCTGATGCCACGCCCAAACATGAGTGCTGCTTGGGCACAAATTCACACTGTGACCCTAGCATGAGCCCCATGACAAACAAAGGCCTGTCAGGTTCGGGACGAAGGTCCTGCATATAGTCCTTGCCATGCACATAGTCACCCAGGACTAACTAGATGGTGTGTATTCCAGTTGAGGGAACCCACTGCTGTGCTCTAGAGTCCCTCTCCTGGGGGGTCCCCTGTGGCAGAAAACAGTACTCTTCACTTCCCACAGAATGAACCCAAACACTTGGGAGCTTGGACAATCCCCTGAGAGGAAGGCACTTCCTCGGACCCTGAGGCAACCCCTACCCTGACCAGACACTGTGAACGCAACACCCAGAGACAAAAGCCTGAGCGACTGCCTCCCACTTGCCCTCCTTTGATATCCTGAGGATCTCCCCTCACGGACTGGAGATCAGGCCTGCCATTACCTTGGCCCCTACCTGAGCCAAGTTTGCTCTTTCAGACATCAGTCCCCAGAGCCCTGGCAAACACAGCCTCTAGGCTGGGTCCTCTGGAGCCATACCACAGGACCGTGCCTGCTCTCTCCTGGGAAACTGTGTCCATTCCTTTGGCCACACACCTCCAGAATATGAGACCCCTCAAGGCCCCAAAGGTCATCCCACTACTGGGAGCCTCCCTGGACACACAGGGGCATTCGGACACAAGCTGAGCAGCTACCTCCACGAAGGCATGCACACAGATGTCAACAGAGATAGAAGGTTGAGCCGGACAGGCCCTTAGGCCCTAATCTCAACTCTTGCTTTGGTTTCCAGGTGTCACTCCTCAGAGGCTTTGGTTCGAAGAACAGGATATGGGGCTTTCCTGAGGCACTGAACAGAACTCCTCTCGTCTCCACATGGGAAGTTTCCTTGTTGGAGCTGTGTCAAACGCCTCAGTTGGAAAACACTGCAGAGTCCCCGAGCCACCTCCACATTCCAAGGTCTCCCAGGCCACCAAGCCACAGTAGAACTCATTTCAGGAGAGTCCATTTCAACTCTCCCCTCTAGGTAGCTCACCCAGGAGCCTGCAGATTGAGCCTGACTTGTCCTGACTAAACAGTGGGAATATGAGGTGGCGTTCCCAGGCATTCATGCTTTGACACCTGCTCTCAAGTCTTTCCGTATGGGGCCTCCTGGAACCATCCAATAGGACTCGACTGTCGAGAAGACGGAAATCTTGAGGTTTGGAGTAGTTCACAATACCCATCGTAGGCAAAACTCCCTGGCTTCATGAAGCCCCCACACCCTTCAGGAAGAGGACATGCTGGACAAAAACTCTAGCCTGAGGCACGTCTCATAGTTGACATGACCTCAGTGCAGGAGATCTCGATTCAGCCTCTGCAGAGTGGGCCTGCCGTGCCCTCGGTCCCAAACCTCACGCTAGCTTGTGTTTTCAGACTTCCTTCCTCACACTCCTGGCAAACAAGTCCTCCGGACTAGGAACTCTGGAACCAAAACCCAGCCCAGTGTCTGCCCAACGGAAAAAAAAACGTTTCCCTGTGGGGCTCTCCAGAAAACCCAGATGAGGATCAACCTGCTCGGGCCTCGACGGTACCCGAACTGGATAGGCTGCTCTGGGCACTCATGCTCTGCCTGACACAGCCTGAAGCCAGACGTCCAGACAGACAAGGAGACAGCTGGCCGCACACCCAGCACTTCGGACACGCCATGGTCTTATGCCGTCACCTCATCCTAACCTTGGTTTTCAGATATCTGAACCTAGACATTATATCAATTCTCCACACAGCTGGGTATAGCAAGCACAAAACAGAACTCCTCCTTCCCCATGGCTGTCAAGCTTGCTCTTGGCATGGAGTCACACCTTCAGGGTGGGAGAAACCTTCATGGCCCCTGATGCCACGCCCAAACTTGAGTGCTGCTTGGGCACAAATTCACACTGTGACCCTCAGCATGAGTTCCATGTCAAAGAAAGGCCTGTCAGGGCCTGGACCAAGAGCCCACATATGGGGCTTGCCAAGCCCCTATGCACCCAATCCTCACCACGGTTTGAATTTTCCAGTCGCCCCGCCCGTACCTGGAGCTCTGCTCTGGAATCCCTTTCTTGGAGAGACCCATGAGCCAGACAACACGACTCCACCCTTCCCACAAAATGACCCCAAACTCTTGGGAGCTGGGACAAATCCCCAGAGAGGGATACTCGTCCACAGTACCTGAGGCCACCGCTCCAATCCACGGCTATCCCGGACACAACATCCAGAGACAAAAGCCTGAAGGAACGCCTCCCACTCGCCCTTGTTTCAGAGGCCCAGGAGCTCCCTCTCGGGCTGTACATCCGGCCTGCCATACCCTAGGCGCCACTCATAAGCTGAGTTTGTGTATTCCGACTTCTGTGCCCACAGCCTGGACCCACACAACATCCAGGCTAGGGCCTCTGGACCAAACAGGGAAAGATTGTGCCTGCCCTCTCCAAGGAAAGTGTGCCCAATCCATTGACCACAACCCTACAGGTTAGGGAAAAGCTCCAAGGTCCCTGAGGCCATCAATAGTATAGGCCACCCTGGACTAAGAGGGGCTCTCTGACACCAGCGGAGCAACTATCTCCACTTACACTCTCAGACAGTGTCCCCAGAGACAGAAGGTTGAAATGGACAGGCCCCCAGGCCCTAATCTGAACCTTAGCTTTGGTTTCCATGTTTCCGTTCTCAGAGGACTGTTTTAGTAGATCAGCACCTGGGGGTTTTCTGAGGCACCAAAGCAAACATCTCTCATCTCCACATGGGCAGCTTTCTTACTGGGATGTATCAAACATTTCAGGTAGGAGAGTTCTGTAGGGCCACTGAACAACCAGCACATTCCAAGGTCTCCATGGACCCAAACGCACATTATGACGCATCCTCAGGAGAGGCCATTTCATCTCAGCCCGCTGGGTCGCGTGTTCCAGAGGCAGCAGATCAAACATATCTTGTCGCTAATAGCCAATGGGAATGCGAGGCATGCTGTACAGGGATCCATCCTTCGAACCCTGCTCTCCAGTCCTTCCATATGGTATGTCCTGGAGCCATGCAACAGGACTCGAATGTCCCGCAGAAGGAAACCTTGTGGTTTGGGGCAACCTCCAAACTCAGCGTGGGAAAACTTCCTTGGCCTCATGAGGCCCCCACTTCATGAAGGTGCCATCATGGACACATACTACAGCCTCAGCCAACGTCTGTTCCTCAGCCTGACTTCAGATGCAGGAGATTTTGATTCAGCCTCTGCAGAGTGGGCCTGCTCTGCCCTTGGCTCCAATCCTCACAGTAGCTTGTGTTTTCAGACTTCCGTCCTCACACTCCTGGCCCACAAACCCTCCCTACTGGGAATTCTGGGGCCACAATGAAGCACTGTGCCTGCCTCCCAAGAGAAAAACATTGTCTATGGCGCTGCCCAGAAACCCCAAATGAGGATCAAACTGCTTGGCCCTCGGCAACACCCCAATTGCATAGGCTACCTTAAACAGTGATGCTCTGTCGCAAATAGCCTGAGCCCAGACCTTCCAACAGACACCGACACAGCTGGCTGCACACCCAGCACATTGGACCCGCCACTTCCTTAGACCACCATCTATTCCCAACCTGGCTTTTCAGTCATTGGAACCTAGACCTTATCTCCAATCCCTACACAGGGGGGAACCTGATTCACAAGTCAGAACCCCTCCTTCCCCATGGCAAGAAACCTTGCTGCTGGCAGTGAGTCAAACCTTCAGTGTAGGAGAAAACGGCATGGCCCATGAGGCCTCGCCCAAGCGTGAGGGCCGCCTTGGGCACAAACACACATTGTGACCCTCAGCGTGAGTACCTTATTCAAGTAACGCCTTTCAGTGACTGGACCAAGAGCTCGCATATGTGGCTTGCCATGCCCATAGGCACCCAGGACTAACTAGGTGGTGTGTATTCCAGTTGAGGGAACCCACTGCTGTGCTCTAGAGTCCCTCTCCTGGGGGGTCCCCTGTGGCAGAAAACAGTACTCTTCATTCCCACAGAATGAACACAAACATTTGGGAGCTTGGACAATCCCCCGAGAGGAAGGCTCTTCCTCGGCCTCTGAGACAACCCCTACCCTGACCGGACACTGTAAACGCAACACCCAGAGACAAAATCCTGAGTGACTGCCTCCCACTTGCCCTACTTTGATTTCCAGAGGATCTCCCCTCACGGACTAGAGATCAGGCCTGCCATTACATTGGCCCCTAGCTGAGCCAAGTTTGCTTTTTCAGACATCTGTCCCCACAGCCCTGGCAAACACAGCCTCTAGGCTGGGTCCTCTGGAGCCATACCACAGGACCGTGCCTGCACTCTCCTGGGAAACTGTGTCCATTCCTTTGGCCACACACCTCCAGAATATGAGAAACTTCAAGGCCTTCGAGGAAATCCCACTACTGGGAGCCTCACTGGACTCACAGGGGCATTCGGACACAAGCTGAGCAGCTACATCCATGAATGCATGCACACATTTGTCAACAGAGATAGAAGGTTGAGCCGGACAGGCCTTTAGGCCGTAGTCTCAACTCTTGCTTTGGTTTCCAGGTGTCACTCCTCAGAGGCTTTGGTTCGAAGAACAGGGTATGGGGCTTTCCTGAGGCACGGAACAGAACTCCTCTCGCATCCACATGGGAAGTTTCCTTGTTGGAGCCGTGTCAAACACCTCATGTTGGAGAATCCTGCAGAGTGCCTGAGCCACCTCCACATTCCAAGGTCTCCCAGGCCACCAAGCCACAGTAGGACTCATCTTCAGGAGAGTCCATTTCAACTCTCCCCTCTGGGTAGCTCACCCAGGAGCCCGCAGATTGAGCCTGCCTTGTCCTGACTAAAGAGTGGCGTTCCCAGGCATCCATGATTAGACACCTGCTCTCGAGTCTTTCCATATGGGGCCTCTTGGAACCATCCAATAGGACTCGACTGTCGTGCAGAAGGTAATTTTCTGTTTTGGAGCAGTTCACAAATCCCATCGTAGGCAAAAATTTCTGGCCTCATGAAGCCCCCACACCCTTCAGGAAGAGGCCATGCTGGACAAAAACTCTAGCCTGAGGCACGTCTCATAGTTGACATGACCTCAGTGCAGGAGATCTCGATTCAGCCTCTGCAGAGTGGGCCTGCCGTGCCCTCGGTCCCAAACCTCACGCTAGCTTGTGTTTTCAGACTTCCTTCCTCACACTCCTGGCAAACAAGACCTCCGGACTAGGAACTCCAGAACCAAAACCCAGCCCAGTGTCTGCCCAACGGAAGAAAAACGTTTCCCTGTGGGGCTCTCCAGAAAACCCAGATGAGGATCAACCTGCTCGGGCCTCGACGGTACCCGAACTGGATAGGCTGCTCTGGGCACTCATGCTCTGCCTGACACAGCCTGAAGCCAGACGTCCAGACAGACAAGGAGACAGCTGGCCGCACACCCAGCACTTCGGACACGCCATGGTCTTATGCCGTCACCTCATCCTAACCTTGGTTTTCAGATATCTGAACCTAGACATTATATCAATTCTCCACACAGCTGGGTATAGCAAGCACAAAACAGAACTCCTCCTTCCCCATGGCTGTCAAGCTTGCACTTGGCATGGAGTCACACCTTCAGGGTGGGAGAAACCTTCATGGCCCCTGATGCCACGCCCAAACTTGAGTGCTGCTTGGGCACAAATTCACACTGTGACCCTCAGCATGAGCCCCATGTCAAAGAAAGGCCTGTCAGGGCCTGGACCAAGAGCCCACATATGGGGCTTGCCAAGCCCCTATGCACCCAATCCTCACCACGGTTTGAATTTTCCAGTCGCCCCGCCCGTACCTGGAGCTCTGCTCTGGAATCCCTTTCTTGGAGAGACCCATGAGCCAGACAACACGACTCCACCCTTCCCACAAAATGACCCCAAACTCTTGGGAGCTGGGACAAATCCCCAGAGAGGGATACTCGTCCACAGTACCTGAAGCCACCGCTCCAATCCACGGCTATCCCGGACACAACATCCAGAGACAAAAGCCTGAAGGAACGCCTCCCACTCGCCCTTGTTTTAGAGGCCCAGGAGCTCCCTCTCGGGCTGTACATCCGGCCGGCCATACCCTAGGCGCCACTCATAAGCTGAGTTTGTGTATTCAGACTTCTGTGCCCACAGCCTAGACCCACACAAAATCCAGGCTAGGGCCTCTGGACCAAACAGCGAAAGATTGTGCCTGCCCTCTCCAAGGAAAGTGTGCCCAATCCATTGACCACAACCCTACAGGTTAGGGAAAAGCTCCAAGGTCCCTGAGGCCATCAATAGTATAGGCCACCCTGGACTAAGAGGGGCTCTCTGACACCAGCGGAGCAACTATCTCCACTTAGACTCTCAGACAGTGTCCCCAGAGACAGAAGGTTGAAATGGACAGGCCCCCAGGCCCGAATCTGAACCTTAGCTTTGGTTTCCATGTTTCCGTTCTCAGAGGACTGTTTTCGTAGACCAGCACATGGGGCTTTTCTGAGGCACCAAAGCAAACCTCTCTCATCTCCACATGGGCAGCTTTCTTACTGGGATGTATCAAACACTTCAGGTAGGAGAGTTCCGCAGGGCCACTGAACAACCAGCACATTCCAAGGTCTCCATGGACCCAAACGCACATTATGACGCATCCTCAGGAGAGGCCATTTTATCTCAGCCCCCTCGGTCGCGTGTTCCAGAGGCAGCAGATCAAACATATCTTGTCGCTAATAGCCAATGGGAATGCGAGGCATGCAGTACAGGGATCCATCCTTCGAACCCTGCTCTCCAGTCCTTCCATATGGTATGTCCTGTAGCCATGCAACAGGACTCGAATGTCCCGCAGAAGGAAACCTTGTGGTTTGGGGCAACCACCAAACTCAGCGTGGGAAAACTTCCTTGGCCTCATGAGGCCCCCACTTTATGAAGGTGCCATCATGGACACATACTCCAGCCTCAGCCAACGTCTGATCCTCAGCCTGACTTCAGATGCAGGAGATTTTGATTCAGCCTCTGCAGAGTGGGCCTGCTCTGCCCTTGGCTCCAATCCTCACACTAGCTTGTGTTTTCAGACTTCCGTCCTCACAATCCTGGCCCACAAACCCACCCTACTGGGAATTCTGGGGCCACAATGAAGCACTGTGCCTGCCTCCCAGGAGAAAAACATTGTCTATGGCGCTGCCCAGAAACCCCAAATGAGGATCAAACTGCTTGGTCCTCGGCAACACCCCAATTGCATAGGCTACCTTAAACAGTGATGCTCTGTCACAAATAGCCTGAGCCCAGACCTTCCAACAGACACCGACACAGCTGGCTGCACACCCAGCACATTGGACCCGCCACTGCCTTAGGCCACCATCCATTCCCAACCTGGGTTTTCAGTCATCGGAACCTAGACCTTATCTCCAATCCCTGCACAGGGGGGAACCTGATGCACAAGTCAGAACCCCTTCTTCCCCATGGCAAGAAAACTTGCTGCTGGCAGTGTGTCAAACCTCCAGTGTAGGAGAAAACGGCATGACCCATGAGGCCACGCCCAAGCGTGAGGGCCGCCTTGGGCACAAACACACATTGTGACCCTCAGTGTGAGTACCTTATTCAAGTACCGCCTCTCAGTGACTGGACCAGGAGCCCGCATATGTGGCTTGCCATGCCCATAGGCACCCAGGACTAACTAGATGGTGTGTATTCCAGTTGAGGGAACCCACTGCTGTGCTCTAGAGTCCCTCTCCTGGGGGGTCCCCTGTGGCAGAAAACAGTACTCTTCATTCCCACAGAATGAACACAAACACTTGGGAGCTTGGACAATCCCCCGAGAGGAAGGCTCTTCCTCGGCCTCTGAGACAACCCCTACCCTGACCGGACACTGTAAACGCAACACCCAGAGACAAAATCCTGAGTGACTGCCTCCCACTTGCCCTACTTTGATTTCCAGAGGATCTCCCCTCACGGACTAGAGATCAGGCCTGCCATTACATTGGCCCCTAGCTGAGCCAAGTTTGCTTTTTTAGACATCTGTCCCCACAGCCCTGGCAAACACAGCCTCTAGGCTGGGTCCTCTGGAGCCATACCACAGGACCGTGCCTGCTCTCTCCTGGGAAACTGTGTCCATTCCTTTGGCCACACACCTCCAGAATATGAGAAACCTGAAGGCCTCCGAGGACATCCCACTACTGGGAGCCTCACTGGACTCACAGGGGCATTCGGACACAAGCTGAGCAGCTACATCCATGAATGCATGCACACAGATGTCAACAGAGATAGAAGGTTGAGCCGGACAGGCCTTTAGGCCGTAGTCTCAACTCTTGCTTTGGTTTCCAGGTGTCACTCCTCAGAGGCTTTGGTTCGAAGAACAGGGTATGGGGCTTTCCTGAGGCACGGAACAGAACTCCTCTCGCATCCACATGGGAAGTTTCCTTGTTGGAGCCGTGTCAAACACCTCATGTTGGAGAATCCTGCAGAGTGCCTGAGCCACCTCCACATTCCAAGGTCTCCCAGGCCACCAAGCCACAGTAGGACTCATCTTCAGGAGAGTCCATTTCAACTCTCCCCTCTGGGTAGCTCACCCAGGAGCCCGCAGATTGAGCCTGCCTTGTCCTGACTAAAGAGTGGCGTTCCCAGGCATCCATGATTAGACACCTGCTCTCGAGTCTTTCCATATGGGGCCTCTTGGAACCATCCAATAGGACTCGACTGTCGTGCAGAAGGTAATTTTCTGTTTTGGAGCAGTTCACAAATCCCATCGTAGGCAAAAATTTCTGGCCTCATGAAGCCCCCACACCCTTCAGGAAGAGGCCATGCTGGACAAAAACTCTAGCCTGAGGCACGTCTCATAGTTGACATGACCTCAGTGCAGGAGATCTCGATTCAGCCTCTGCAGAGTGGGCCTGCCGTGCCCTCGGTCCCAAACCTCACGCTAGCTTGTGTTTTCAGACTTCCTTCCTCACACTCCTGTCAAACAAGACCTCCGGACTAGGAACTCCAGAACCAAAACCCAGCCCAGTGTCTGCCCAACGGAAGAAAAACGTTTCCCTGTGGGGCTCTCCAGAAAACCCAGATGAGGATCAACCTGCTCGGGCCTCGACGGTACCCGAACTGGATAGGCTGCTCTGGGCACTCATGCTCTGCCTGACACAGCCTGAAGCCAGACGTCCAGACAGACAAGGAGACAGCTGGCCGCACACCCAGCACTTCGGACACGCCATGGTCTTATGCCGTCACCTCATCCTAACCTTGGTTTTCAGATATCTGAACCTAGACATTATATCAATTCTCCACACAGCTGGGTATAGCAAGCACAAAACAGAACTCCTCCTTCCCCATGGCTGTCAAGCTTGCACTTGGCATGGAGTCACACCTTCAGGGTGGGAGAAACCTTCATGGCCCCTGATGCCACGCCCAAACTTGAGTGCTGCTTGGGCACAAATTCACACTGTGACCCTCAGCATGAGCCCCATGTCAAAAAAAGGCCTGTCAGGGCCTGGACCAAGAGCCCACATATGGGGCTTGCCAAGCCCCTATGCACCCAATCCTCACCACGGTTTGAATTTTCCAGTCGCCCCGCCCGTACCTGGAGCTCTGCTCTGGAATCCCTTTCTTGGAGAGACCCATGAGCCAGACAACACGACTCCACCCTTCCCACAAAATGACCCCAAACTCTTGGGAGCTGGGACAAATCCCCAGAGAGGGATACTCGTCCACAGTACCTGAAGCCACCGCTCCAATCCACGGCTATCCCGGACACAACATCCAGAGACAAAAGCCTGAAGGAACGCCTCCCACTCGCCCTTGTTTTAGAGGCCCAGGAGCTCCCTCTCGGGCTGTACATCCGGCCGGCCATACCCTAGGCGCCACTCATAAGCTGAGTTTGTGTATTCAGACTTCTGTGCCCACAGCCTGGACCCACACAACATCCAGGCTAGGGCCTCTGGACCAAACAGCGAAAGATTGTGCCTGCCCTCTCCAAGGAAAGTGTGCCCAATCCATTGACCACAACCCTACAGGTTAGGGAAAAGCTCCAAGGTCCCTGAGGCCATCAATAGTATAGGCCACCCTGGACTAAGAGGGGCTCTCTGACACCAGCGGAGCAACTATCTCCACTTAGACTCTCAGACAGTGTCCCCAGAGACAGAAGGTTGAAATGGACAGGCCCCCAGGCCCGAATCTGAACCTTAGCTTTGGTTTCCATGTTTCCGTTCTCAGAGGACTGTTTTCGTAGACCAGCACATGGGGCTTTTCTGAGGCACCAAAGCAAACCTCTCTCATCTCCACATGGGCAGCTTTCTTACTGGGATGTATCAAACACTTCAGGTAGGAGAGTTCCGCAGGGCCACCGAACAACCAGCACATTCCAAGGTCTCCATGGACCCAAACGCACATTATGACGCATCCTCAGGAGAGGCCATTTTATCTCAGCCCCCTCGGTCGCGTGTTCCAGAGGCAGCAGATCAAACATATCTTGTCGCTAATAGCCAATGGGAATGCGAGGCATGCAGTACAGGGATCCATCCTTCGAACCCTGCTCTCCAGTCCTTCCATATGGTATGTCCTGTAGCCATGCAACAGGACTCGAATGTCCCGCAGAAGGAAACCTTGTGGTTTGGGGCAACCACCAAACTCAGCGTGGGAAAACTTCCTTGGCCTCATGAGGCCCCCACTTTATGAAGGTGCCATCATGGACACATACTCCAGCCTCAGCCAACGTCTGATCCTCAGCCTGACTTCAGATGCAGGAGATTTTGATTCAGCCTCTGCAGAGTGGGCCTGCTCTGCCCTTGGCTCCAATCCTCACACTAGCTTGTGTTTTCAGACTTCCGTCCTCACAATCCTGGCCCACAAACCCACCCTACTGGGAATTCTGGGGCCACAATGAAGCACTGTGCCTGCCTCCCAGGAGAAAAACATTGTCTATGGCGCTGCCCAGAAACCCCAAATGAGGATCAAACTGCTTGGTCCTCGGCAACACCCCAATTGCATAGGCTACCTTAAACAGTGATGCTCTGTCACAAATAGCCTGAGCCCAGACCTTCCAACAGACACCGACACAGCTGGCTGCACACCCAGCACATTGGACCCGCCACTGCCTTAGGCCACCATCCATTCCCAACCTGGGTTTTCAGTCATCGGAACCTAGACCTTATCTCCAATCCCTGCACAGGGGGGAACCTGATGCACAAGTCAGAACCCCTTCTTCCCCATGGCAAGAAAACTTGCTGCTGGCAGTATGTCAAACCTCCAGTGTAGGAGAAAACGGCATGACCCATGAGGCCACGCCCAAGCGTGAGGGCCGCCTTGGGCACAAACACACATTGTGACCCTCAGTGTGAGTACCTTATTCAAGTACCGCCTCTCAGTGACTGGACCAGGAGCCCGCATATGTGGCTTGCCATGCCCATAGGCACCCAGGACTAACTAGATGGTGTGTATTCCAGTTGAGGGAACCCACTGCTGTGCTCTAGAGTCCCTCTCCTGGGGGGTCCCCTGTGGCAGAAAACAGTACTCTTCATTCCCACAGAATGAACACAAACACTTGGGAGCTTGGACAATCCCCCGAGAGGAAGGCTCTTCCTCGGCCTCTGAGACAACCCCTACCCTGACCGGACACTGTAAACGCAACACCCAGAGACAAAATCCTGAGTGACTGCCTCCCACTTGCCCTACTTTGATTTCCAGAGGATCTCCCCTCACGGACTAGAGATCAGGCCTGCCATTACATTGGCCCCTAGCTGAGCCAAGTTTGCTTTTTTAGACATCTGTCCCCACAGCCCTGGCAAACACAGCCTCTAGGCTGGGTCCTCTGGAGCCATACCACAGGACCGTGCCTGCTCTCTCCTGGGAAACTGTGTCCATTCCTTTGGCCACACACCTCCAGAATATGAGAAACCTGAAGGCCTCCGAGGACATCCCACTACTGGGAGCCTCACTGGACTCACAGGGGCATTCGGACACAAGCTGAGCAGCTACATCCATGAATGCATGCACACAGATGTCAACAGAGATAGAAGGTTGAGCCGGACAGGCCTTTAGGCCGTAGTCTCAACTCTTGCTTTGGTTTCCAGGTGTCACTCCTCAGAGGCTTTGGTTCGAAGAACAGGGTATGGGGCTTTCCTGAGGCACGGAACAGAACTCCTCTCGCATCCACATGGGAAGTTTCCTTGTTGGAGCCGTGTCAAACACCTCATGTTGGAGAATCCTGCAGAGTGCCTGAGCCACCTCCACATTCCAAGGTCTCCCAGGCCACCAAGCCACAGTAGGACTCATCTTCAGGAGAGTCCATTTCAACTCTCCCCTCTGGGTAGCTCACCCAGGAGCCCGCAGATTGAGCCTGCCTTGTCCTGACTAAAGAGTGGCGTTCCCAGGCATCCATGATTAGACACCTGCTCTCGAGTCTTTCCATATGGGGCCTCTTGGAACCATCCAATAGGACTCGACTGTCGTGCAGAAGGTAATTTTCTGTTTTGGAGCAGTTCACAAATCCCATCGTAGGCAAAAATTTCTGGCCTCATGAAGCCCCCACACCCTTCAGGAAGAGGCCATGCTGGACAAAAACTCTAGCCTGAGGCACGTCTCATAGTTGACATGACCTCAGTGCAGGAGATCTCGATTCAGCCTCTGCAGAGTGGGCCTGCCGTGCCCTCGGTCCCAAACCTCACGCTAGCTTGTGTTTTCAGACTTCCTTCCTCACACTCCTGGCAAACAAGACCTCCGGACTAGGAACTCCAGAACCAAAACCCAGCCCAGTGTCTGCCCAACGGAAGAAAAACGTTTCCCTGTGGGGCTCTCCAGAAAACCCAGATGAGGATCAACCTGCTCGGGCCTCGACGGTACCCGAACTGGATAGGCTGCTCTGGGCACTCATGCTCTGCCTGACACAGCCTGAAGCCAGACGTCCAGACAGACAAGGAGACAGCTGGCCGCACACCCAGCACTTCGGACACGCCATGGTCTTATGCCGTCACCTCATCCTAACCTTGGTTTTCAGATATCTGAACCTAGACATTATATCAATTCTCCACACAGCTGGGTATAGCAAGCACAAAACAGAACTCCTCCTTCCCCATGGCTGTCAAGCTTGCACTTGGCATGGAGTCACACCTTCAGGGTGGGAGAAACCTTCATGGCCCCTGATGCCACGCCCAAACTTGAGTGCTGCTTGGGCACAAATTCACACTGTGACCCTCAGCATGAGCCCCATGTCAAAGAAAGGCCTGTCAGGGCCTGGACCAAGAGCCCACATATGGGGCTTGCCAAGCCCCTATGCACCCAATCCTCACCACGGTTTGAATTTTCCAGTCGCCCCGCCCGTACCTGGAGCTCTGCTCTGGAATCCCTTTCTTGGAGAGACCCATGAGCCAGACAACACGACTCCACCCTTCCCACAAAATGACCCCAAACTCTTGGGAGCTGGGACAAATCCCCAGAGAGGGATACTCGTCCACAGTACCTGAAGCCACCGCTCCAATCCACGGCTATCCCGGACACAACATCCAGAGACAAAAGCCTGAAGGAACGCCTCCCACTCGCCCTTGTTTTAGAGGCCCAGGAGCTCCCTCTCGGGCTGTACATCCGGCCGGCCATACCCTAGGCGCCACTCATAAGCTGAGTTTGTGTATTCAGACTTCTGTGCCCACAGCCTGGACCCACACAACATCCAGGCTAGGGCCTCTGGACCAAACAGCGAAAGATTGTGCCTGCCCTCTCCAAGGAAAGTGTGCCCAATCCATTGACCACAACCCTACAGGTTAGGGAAAAGCTCCAAGGTCCCTGAGGCCATCAATAGTATAGGCCACCCTGGACTAAGAGGGGCTCTCTGACACCAGCGGAGCAACTATCTCCACTTAGACTCTCAGACAGTGTCCCCAGAGACAGAAGGTTGAAATGGACAGGCCCCCAGGCCCGAATCTGAACCTTAGCTTTGGTTTCCATGTTTCCTTTCTCAGAGGACTGTTTTCGTAGACCAGCACATGGGGCTTTTCTGAGGCACCAAAGCAAACCTCTCTCATCTCCACATGGGCAGCTTTCTTACTGGGATGTATCAAACACTTCAGGTAGGAGAGTTCCGCAGGGCCACCGAACAACCAGCACATTCCAAGGTCTCCATGGACCCAAACGCACATTATGACGCATCCTCAGGAGAGGCCATTTTATCTCAGCCCCCTCGGTCGCGTGTTCCAGAGGCAGCAGATCAAACATATCTTGTCGCTAATAGCCAATGGGAATGCGAGGCATGCAGTACAGGGATCCATCCTTCGAACCCTGCTCTCCAGTCCTTCCATATGGTATGTCCTGTAGCCATGCAACAGGACTCGAATGTCCCGCAGAAGGAAACCTTGTGGTTTGGGGCAACCACCAAACTCAGCGTGGGAAAACTTCCTTGGCCTCATGAGGCCCCCACTTTATGAAGGTGCCATCATGGACACATACTCCAGCCTCAGCCAACGTCTGATCCTCAGCCTGACTTCAGATGCAGGAGATTTTGATTCAGCCTCTGCAGAGTGGGCCTGCTCTGCCCTTGGCTCCAATCCTCACACTAGCTTGTGTTTTCAGACTTCCGTCCTCACAATCCTGGCCCACAAACCCACCCTACTGGGAATTCTGGGGCCACAATGAAGCACTGTGCCTGCCTCCCAGGAGAAAAACATTGTCTATGGCGCTGCCCAGAAACCCCAAATGAGGATCAAACTGCTTGGTCCTCGGCAACACCCCAATTGCATAGGCTACCTTAAACAGTGATGCTCTGTCACAAATAGCCTGAGCCCAGACCTTCCAACAGACACCGACACAGCTGGCTGCACACCCAGCACATTGGACCCGCCACTGCCTTAGGCCACCATCCATTCCCAACCTGGGTTTTCAGTCATCGGAACCTAGACCTTATCTCCAATCCCTGCACAGGGGGGAACCTGATGCACAAGTCAGAACCCCTTCTTCCCCATGGCAAGAAAACTTGCTGCTGGCAGTATGTCAAACCTCCAGTGTAGGAGAAAACGGCATGACCCATGAGGCCACGCCCAAGCGTGAGGGCCGCCTTGGGCACAAACACACATTGTGACCCTCAGTGTGAGTACCTTATTCAAGTACCGCCTCTCAGTGACTGGACCAGGAGCCCGCATATGTGGCTTGCCATGCCCATAGGCACCCAGGACTAACTAGATGGTGTGTATTCCAGTTGAGGGAACCCACTGCTGTGCTCTAGAGTCCCTCTCCTGGGGGGTCCCCTGTGGCAGAAAACAGTACTCTTCATTCCCACAGAATGAACACAAACACTTGGGAGCTTGGACAATCCCCCGAGAGGAAGGCTCTTCCTCGGCCTCTGAGACAACCCCTACCCTGACCGGACACTGTAAACGCAACACCCAGAGACAAAATCCTGAGTGACTGCCTCCCACTTGCCCTACTTTGATTTCCAGAGGATCTCCCCTCACGGACTAGAGATCAGGCCTGCCATTACATTGGCCCCTAGCTGAGCCAAGTTTGCTTTTTTAGACATCTGTCCCCACAGCCCTGGCAAACACAGCCTCTAGGCTGGGTCCTCTGGAGCCATACCACAGGACCGTGCCTGCTCTCTCCTGGGAAACTGTGTCCATTCCTTTGGCCACACACCTCCAGAATATGAGAAACCTGAAGGCCTCCGAGGACATCCCACTACTGGGAGCCTCACTGGACTCACAGGGGCATTCGGACACAAGCTGAGCAGCTACATCCATGAATGCATGCACACAGATGTCAACAGAGATAGAAGGTTGAGCCGGACAGGCCTTTAGGCCGTAGTCTCAACTCTTGCTTTGGTTTCCAGGTGTCACTCCTCAGAGGCTTTGGTTCGAAGAACAGGGTATGGGGCTTTCCTGAGGCACGGAACAGAACTCCTCTCGCATCCACATGGGAAGTTTCCTTGTTGGAGCCGTGTCAAACACCTCATGTTGGAGAATCCTGCAGAGTGCCTGAGCCACCTCCACATTCCAAGGTCTCCCAGGCCACCAAGCCACAGTAGGACTCATCTTCAGGAGAGTCCATTTCAACTCTCCCCTCTGGGTAGCTCACCCAGGAGCCCGCAGATTGAGCCTGCCTTGTCCTGACTAAAGAGTGGCGTTCCCAGGCATCCATGATTAGACACCTGCTCTCGAGTCTTTCCATATGGGGCCTCTTGGAACCATCCAATAGGACTCGACTGTCGTGCAGAAGGTAATTTTCTGTTTTGGAGCAGTTCACAAATCCCATCGTAGGCAAAAATTTCTGGCCTCATGAAGCCCCCACACCCTTCAGGAAGAGGCCATGCTGGACAAAAACTCTAGCCTGAGGCACGTCTCATAGTTGACATGACCTCAGTGCAGGAGATCTCGATTCAGCCTCTGCAGAGTGGGCCTGCCGTGCCCTCGGTCCCAAACCTCACGCTAGCTTGTGTTTTCAGACTTCCTTCCTCACACTCCTGGCAAACAAGACCTCCGGACTAGGAACTCCAGAACCAAAACCCAGCCCAGTGTCTGCCCAACGGAAGAAAAACGTTTCCCTGTGGGGCTCTCCAGAAAACCCAGATGAGGATCAACCTGCTCGGGCCTCGACGGTACCCGAACTGGATAGGCTGCTCTGGGCACTCATGCTCTGCCTGACACAGCCTGAAGCCAGACGTCCAGACAGACAAGGAGACAGCTGGCCGCACACCCAGCACTTCGGACACGCCATGGTCTTATGCCGTCACCTCATCCTAACCTTGGTTTTCAGATATCTGAACCTAGACATTATATCAATTCTCCACACAGCTGGGTATAGCAAGCACAAAACAGAACTCCTCCTTCCCCATGGCTGTCAAGCTTGCACTTGGCATGGAGTCACACCTTCAGGGTGGGAGAAACCTTCATGGCCCCTGATGCCACGCCCAAACTTGAGTGCTGCTTGGGCACAAATTCACACTGTGACCCTCAGCATGAGCCCCATGTCAAAGAAAGGCCTGTCAGGGCCTGGACCAAGAGCCCACATATGGGGCTTGCCAAGCCCCTATGCACCCAATCCTCACCACGGTTTGAATTTTCCAGTCGCCCCGCCCGTACCTGGAGCTCTGCTCTGGAATCCCTTTCTTGGAGAGACCCATGAGCCAGACAACACGACTCCACCCTTCCCACAAAATGACCCCAAACTCTTGGGAGCTGGGACAAATCCCCAGAGAGGGATACTCGTCCACAGTACCTGAAGCCACCGCTCCAATCCACGGCTATCCCGGACACAACATCCAGAGACAAAAGCCTGAAGGAACGCCTCCCACTCGCCCTTGTTTTAGAGGCCCAGGAGCTCCCTCTCGGGCTGTACATCCGGCCGGCCATACCCTAGGCGCCACTCATAAGCTGAGTTTGTGTATTCAGACTTCTGTGCCCACAGCCTGGACCCACACAACATCCAGGCTAGGGCCTCTGGACCAAACAGCGAAAGATTGTGCCTGCCCTCTCCAAGGAAAGTGTGCCCAATCCATTGACCACAACCCTACAGGTTAGGGAAAAGCTCCAAGGTCCCTGAGGCCATCAATAGTATAGGCCACCCTGGACTAAGAGGGGCTCTCTGACACCAGCGGAGCAACTATCTCCACTTAGACTCTCAGACAGTGTCCCCAGAGACAGAAGGTTGAAATGGACAGGCCCCCAGGCCCGAATCTGAACCTTAGCTTTGGTTTCCATGTTTCCTTTCTCAGAGGACTGTTTTCGTAGACCAGCACATGGGGCTTTTCTGAGGCACCAAAGCAAACCTCTCTCATCTCCACATGGGCAGCTTTCTTACTGGGATGTATCAAACCCTTCAGGTAGGAGAGTTCCGCAGGGCCACTGAACAACCAGCACATTCCAAGGTCTCCATGGACCCAAACGCACATTATGACGCATCCTCAGGAGAGGCCATTTTATCTCAGCCCCCTCGGTCGCGTGTTCCAGAGGCAGCAGATCAAACATATCTTGTCGCTAATAGCCAATGGGAATGCGAGGCATGCAGTACAGGGATCCATCCTTCGAACCCTGCTCTCCAGTCCTTCCATATGGTATGTCCTGGAGCCATGCAACAGGACTCGAATGTCCCGCAGAAGGAAACCTTGTGGTTTGGGGCAACCACCAAACTCAGCGTGGGAAAACTTCCTTGGCCTCATGAGGCCCCCACTTTATGAAGGTGCCATCATGGACACATACTCCAGCCTCAGCCAACGTCTGATCCTCAGACTGACTTCAGATGCAGGAGATTTTGATTCAGCCTCTGCAGAGTGGGCCTGCTCTGCCCTTGGCTCCAATCCTCACACTAGCTTGTGTTTTCAGACTTCCGTCCTCACAATCCTGGCCCACAAACCCACCCTACTGGGAATTCTGGGGCCACAATGAAGCACTGTGCCTGCCTCCCAGGAGAAAAACATTGTCTATGGCGCTGCCCAGAAACCCCAAATGAGGATCAAACTGCTTGGTCCTCGGCAACACCCCAATTGCATAGGCTACCTTAAACAGTGATGCTCTGTCACAAATAGCCTGAGCCCAGACCTTCCAACAGACACCGACACAGCTGGCTGCACACCCAGCACATTGGACCCGCCACTGCCTTAGGCCACCATCCATTCCCAACCTGGGTTTTCAGTCATCGGAACCTAGACCTTATCTCCAATCCCTGCACAGGGGGGAACCTGATGCACAAGTCAG
This sequence comes from Mustela nivalis, assembly GCF_964662115.1. Lineage (NCBI taxonomy): Eukaryota > Metazoa > Chordata > Mammalia > Carnivora > Mustelidae > Mustela > Mustela nivalis. Next base: position 91,531 of record NW_028135099.1, read on the forward strand.
AACCCCTTCTTCCCCATGGCAAGAAAACTTGCTGCTGGCAGTGTGTCAAAACTCCAGTGTAGGAGAAAACGGCATGACCCATGAGGCCACGCCCAAGCGTGAGGGCCGCCTTGGGCACAAACACACATTGTGACCCTCAGTGTGAGTACCTTATTCAAGTACCGCCTCTCAGTGACTGGACCAGGAGCCCGCATATGTGGCTTGCCATGCCCATAGGCACCCAGGACTAACTAGATGGTGTGTATTCCAGTTGAGGGAACCCACTGCTGTGCTCTAGAGTCCCTCTCCTGGGGGGTCCCCTGTGGCAGAAAACAGTACTCTTCATTCCCACAGAATGAACACAAACACTTGGGAGCTTGGACAATCCCCCGAGAGGAAGGCTCTTCCTCGGCCTCTGAGACAACCCCTACCCTGACCGGACACTGTAAACGCAACACCCAGAGACAAAATCCTGAGTGACTGCCTCCCACTTGCCCTACTTTGATTTCCAGAGGATCTCCCCTCACGGACTAGAGATCAGGCCTGCCATTACATTGGCCCCTAGCTGAGCCAAGTTTGCTTTTTTAGACATCTGTCCCCACAGCCCTGGCAAACACAGCCTCTAGGCTGGGTCCTCTGGAGCCATACCACAGGACCGTGCCTGCTCTCTCCTGGGAAACTGTGTCCATTCCTTTGGCCACACACCTCCAGAATATGAGAAACCTGAAGGCCTCCGAGGACATCCCACTACTGGGAGCCTCACTGGACTCACAGGGGCATTCGGACACAAGCTGAGCAGCTACATCCATGAATGCATGCACACAGATGTCAACAGAGATAGAAGGTTGAGCCGGACAGGCCTTTAGGCCGTAGTCTCAACTCTTGCTTTGGTTTCCAGGTGTCACTCCTCAGAGGCTTTGGTTCGAAGAACAGGGTATGGGGCTTTCCTGAGGCACGGAACAGAACTCCTCTCGTCTCCACATGGGAAGTTTCCTTGTTGGAGCCGTGTCAAACACCTCATGTTGGAGAATCCTGCAGAGTCCCTGAGCCACCTCCACATTCCAAGGTCAACGAGGCCACCAAGCCACAGTAGGACTCATCTTCAGGAGAGTCCATTTTAACTCTCCCCTCTGGGTAGCTCACCCAGGAGCCCGCAGATTGAGCCTGCCTTGTCCTGACTAAAGAGTGGGAATATGAGGTGGCGTTCCCAGGCATCCATGCTTAGACACCTGCTCTCGAGTCTTTCCATATGGGGCCTCTTGGAACCATCCAATAGGACTCGACTGTCGTGCAGAAGGTAACCTTCAGTTTTGGAGCAGTTCACAAATCCCATCGTAGCCAAAACTTTCTGGCCTCATGAAGCCCCCACACCCTTCAGGAAGAGGCCATGCTGGACAAAAACTCTAGCCTGAGGCTCGTCTCATAGTTGACATGACCTCAGTGCAGGAGATCTCGATTCAGCCTCTGCAGAGTGGGCCTGCCGTGCCCTCGGTCCCAAACCTCACGCTAGCTTGTGTTTTCAGACTTCCTTCCTCACACTCCTGGCAAACAAGACCTCCGGACTAGGAACTCCAGAACCAAAACCCAGCCCAGTGTCTGCCCAACGGAAGAAAAACGTTTCCCTGTGGGGCTCTCCAGAAAACCCAGATGAGGATCAACCTGCTCGGGCCTCGACGGTACCCGAACTGGATAGGCTGCTCTGGGCACTCATGCTCTGCCTGACACAGCCTGAAGCCAGACGTCCAGACAGACAAGGAGACAGCTGGCCGCACACCCAGCACTTCGGACACGCCATGGTCTTATGCCGTCACCTCATCCTATCCTTGGTTTTCAGATATCTGAACCTAGACATTATATCAATTCTCCACACAGCTGGGTATAGCAAGCACAAAGCAGAACTCCTCCTTCCCCATGGCTGTCAAGCTTGCTCTTGGCATGGAGTCACACCTTCAGGGTGGGAGAAACCTTTATGGCCCCTGATGCCACGCCCAAACTTGAGTGCTGCTTGGGCACAAATTCACACTGTGACCCTCAGCATGAGCCCCATGTCAAAGAAAGGCCTGTCAGGGCCTGGACCAAGAGCCCACATATGGGGCTTGCCAAGCCCCTATGCACCCAATCCTCACCACGGTTTGAATTTTCCAGTCGCCCCGCCCGTACCTGGAGCTCTGCTCTGGAATCCCTTTCTTGGAGAGACCCATAAGCCAGACAACACGACTCCACCCTTCCCACAAAATGACCCCAAACTCTTGGGAGCTGGGACAAATCCCCAGAGAGGGATACTCGTCCACAGTACCTGAGGCCACCGCTCCAATCCACGGCTATCCCGGACACAACATCCAGAGACAAAAGCCTGAAGGAACGCCTCCCACTCGCCCTTGTTTTAGAGGCCCAGGAGCTCCCTCTCTTGCTGTACATCCGGCCGGCCATACCCTAGGCGCCACTCATAAGCTGAGTTTGTGTATTCAGACTTCTGTGCCCACAGCCTGGACCCACACAACATCCAGGCTAGGGCCTCTGGACCAAACAGCGAAAGATTGTGCCTGCCCTCTCCAAGGAAAGTGTGCCCAATCCATTGACCACAACCCTACAGGTTAGGGAAAAGCTCCAAGGTCCCTGAGGCCATCAATAGTATAGGCCACCCTTGACTAAGAGGGGCTCTCTGACACCAGCGGAGCAACTATCTCCACTTAGACTCTCAGACAGTGTCTCCAGAGACAGAAGGTTGAAATGGACAGGCCCCCAGGCCCTAATCTGAACCTAAGCTTGGTTTCCATGTTTCCGTTCTCAGAGGACTGTTTTCGTAGATCAGCACCTGGGGGTTTTCTGAGGCACCAAACCAAACCTCTCTCATCTCCACATGGGCAGCTTTCTTACTGGGATGTATCAAACACTTCAGGTAGGAGAGTTCCGCAGGGCCACTGAACAACCAGCACATTCCAAGGTCTCCATGGACCCAAACGCACATTATGACGCATCCTCAGGAGAGGCCATTTTATCTCAGCCCCCTCGGTCGCGTGTTCCAGAGGCAGCAGATCAAACATATCTTGTCGCTAATAACCAATGGGAATGCGAGGCATGCTGTACAGGGATCCATCCTTCGAACCCTGCTCTCCAGTCCTTCCATATTGTATGTCCTGGAGCCATGCAACAGGACTTGAATGTCCCGCAGAAGGAAACCTTGTGGTTTGGGGCAACCTCCAAACTCAGCGTGGGAAAACTTCCTTGGCCTCATGAGGCCCCCACTTCATGAAGGTGCCATCATGGACACATACTCCAGCCTCAGCCAAAGTCTGATCCTCAGCCTGACTTCAGATGCAGGAGATTTGATTCAGCCTCTGCAGAGTGGGCCTGCTCTGCCCTTGGCTCCAATCCTCACACTAGCTTGTGTTTTCAGACTTCCGTTCTCACACTCCTGGCCCACAAACCCTCCCTACTGGGAATTCTTGGCCACAATGAAGCACTGTGCCTGCCTCACAGGAGAAAAACATTGTCTATGGCGCTGCCCAGAAACCACAAATGAGGATCAAACTGGTGGCCCTCGGCAACACCCCAATTGCATAGGCTACCTTAAACAGTGATGCTCTGTCGCAAATAGCCTGAGCCCAGACCTTCCAACAGACACCGACACAGCTGGCTGCACACCCAGCACATTGGACCCGCCACTGCCTTAGGCCACCATCCATTCCCAACCAGGGTTTTCAGTCATCCGAACCTAGACCTTATCTCCAAACCCTGCACAGGGGGGAACCTGATGCACAAGTCAGAACCCCTCCTTCCCCATGGCAAGAAACCTTGCTGCTGGCAGTGAGTCAAACCTTCAGTGTAGGAGAAAACGGCATAGCCCATGAAGCCACGCCCAAGCGTGAGGGCCGCCTTGGGCACAAACACACATTGTGACCCTCAGCGTGAGTACCTTATTCAAGTAACGCCTCTCAGTGACTGGACCAGGAGCCCGCATATGTGGCTTGCCATGCCCATAGGCACCCAGGACTAACTAGATGGTGTGTATTCCAGTTGAGGGAACCCACTGCTGTGCTCTAGAGTCCCTCTTTTGGGGGGTCCCCTGTGGCAGAAAACAGTACTCTTCATTCCCACAGAATGAACACAAACACTTGGGAGCTTGGACAATCCCCCGAGAGGAAGGCTCTTCCTCGGCCTCTGAGACAACCCCTACCCTGACCGGACACTGTAAACGCAACACCCAGAGACAAAATCCTGAGTGACTGCCTCCCACTTGCCCTACTTTGATTTCCAGAGGATCTCCCCTCACGGACTAGAGATCAGGCCTGCCATTACATTGGCCCCTAGCTGAGCCAAGTTTGCTTTTTCAGACATCTGTCCCCACAGCCCTGGCAAACACAGCCTCTAGGCTGGGTCCTCTGGAGCCATTCCACAGGACCGTGCCTGCTCTCTCCTGGGAAACTGTGTCCATTCCTTTGGCCACACACCTCCAGAATATGAGAAACCTGAAGGCCTCCGAGGACATCCCACTACTGGGAGCCTCACTGGACTCACAGGGGCATTCGGACACAAGCTGAGCAGCTACATCCATGAATGCATGCACACAGATGTCAACAGAGATAGAAGGTTGAGCCGGACAGGCCTTTAGGCCGTAGTCTCAACTCTTGCTTTGGTTTCCAGGTGTCACTCCTCAGAGGCTTTGGTTCGAAGAACAGGGTATGGGGCTTTCCTGAGGCACGGAACAGAACTCCTCTCGACTCCACATGGGAAGTTTCCTTGTTGGAGCTGTGTCAAACACCTCATGTTGGAGAATCCTGCAGAGTCCCTGAGCCACCTCCACATTCCAAGGTCTCCCAGGCTCCCAAGCCACAGTAGGACTCATCTTCAGGAGAGTCCATTTCAACTCTCCCGTCTGGGTAGCTCACCCAGGAACTCGCAGATTGAGCCTGCCTTGTCCTGATTAAAGAGTGGGAATATGGGGTGGCGTTCCCAGGCATCCATGCTTAGACACCTGCTCTCGAGTCTTTCCATATGGGGCCTCTTGGAACCATCCAATAGGACTCGACTGTCGTGCAGAAGGTAACCTTCAGTTTTGGAGCAGTTCACAAATCCCATCGTAGGCAAAACTTTCTGGCCTCATGAAGCCCCCACACCCTTCAGGAAGAGGCCATGCTGGACAAGAACTCTAGCCTGAGGCACGTCTCATAGTTGACATGACCTCAGTGCAGGAGATCTCGATTCAGCCTCTGCAGAGTGGGCCTGCCGTGCCCTCGGTCCCAAACCTCACGCTAGCTTGTGTTTTCTGACTTCCTTCCTCACACTCCTGGCAAACAAGCCCTCTGGACTAGGAACTCCGGAACAAAAACCCAGCCCAGTGTCTGCCCAACGGAAGAAAAACGATTCCCTGTGGGGCTCTCCAGAAAACCCAGATGAGGATCAACCTGCTCGGGCCTCGACGGTACCCGAACTGGATAGGCTGCTCTGGGCACTCATGCTCTGCCTGACACAGCCTGAAGCCAGACGTCCAGACAGACAAGGAGACAGCTGGCCGCACACCCAGCACTTCGGACACGCCATGGTCTTATGCCGTCACATCATCCTAACCTTGGTTTTCCGATATCTGAACCTAGACATTATATCAATTCTCCACACAGCTGGGTATAGCAAGCACAAAACAGAACTCCTCCTTCCCCATGGCTGTCAAGCTTGCTCTTGGCATGGAGTCACACCTTCATGGTGGGAGAAACCTTCATGGCCCCTGAAGCCACGCCCAAACTTGAGTGCTGCTTGGGCACAAATTCACACTGTGACCCTCATCATGAGCCCCATGTCAAAGAAAGGCCTGTCAGGGCCTGGACCAAGAGCCCACATATGGGTCTTGCCAAGCCCCTATGCACCCAATCCTCACCACGGTTTGAATTTTCCAGTCGCCCCGCCCGTACCTGGAGCTCTGCTCTGGAATCCCTTTCTTGGAGAGACCCATGAGCCAGACAACACGACTCCACCCTTCCCACAAAATGACCCCAAACTCTTGGGAGCTGGGACAAATCCCCAGAGAGGGATACTCGTCCACTGTACCTGAGGCCACCGCTCCAATCCACGGCTATCCCGGACACAACATCCAGAGACAAAAGCCTGAAGGAACGCCTCCCACTCACCCTTGTTTCAGAGGCCCAGGAGCTCCCTCTCGGGCTGTACATCCGGTCTGCCATACCCTAGGCGCCACTCATAAGCTGAGTTTGTGTATTCAGACTTCTGTGCCCACAGCCTGGACCCACACAACATCCAGGCTAGGGCCTCTGGACCAAACAGCGAAAGATTGTGCCTGCCCTCTCCAAGGAAAGTGTGCCCAATCCATTGACCACAACCCTACAGGTTAGGGAAAAGCTCCAAGGTCCCTGAGGCCATCAATAGTATAGGCCACCCTGGACTAAGAGGGGCTCTCTGACACCAGCGGAGCAACTATCTCCACTTAGACTCTCAGACAGTGTCCCCAGAGACAGAAGGTTGAAATGGACAAGCCCCCAGGCCCTAATCTGAACCTTAGCTTTGGTTTCCATGTTTCCCTTCTCAGAGGACTGTTTTCGTAGACCAGCACATGGGGCTTTTCTGAGGCACCAAACCAAACATCTCTCATCTCCACATGGGCAGCGTTCTTACTGGGATGTATCAAACACTTCAGGTAGGAGAGTTCCGCAGGGCCACTGAACAACCAGCACATTCCAAGGTCTCCATGGACCCAAACGCACATTATGACGCATCCTCAGGAGAGGCCATTTCAACTCAGCCCGCTGGGTCCCGTGTTACAGAGGCAGCAGATCAAACATATCTTGTCGCTAATAGCCAATGGGAATGCGAGGCATGCTGTACAGGGATCCATCCTTCGAACCCTGCTCTCCAGTCCTTCCATATGGTATGTCCTGGAGCCATGCAACAGGACTTGAATGTCCCGCAGAAGGAAACCTTGTGGTTTGGGGCAACCTCCAAACTCAGCGTGGGAAAACTTCCTTGGCCTCATGAGGCACCCACTTTATGAAGGTGCCATCATGGACACATACTCCAGGCTCAGCCAACGTCTGATCCTCAGCCTGACTTCAGATGCAGGAGATTTTGATTCAGCCTCTGCAGAGTGGGCCTGGTCTGCCCTTGGCTCCAATCCTCACACTAGCTTGTGTTTTCAGACTTCTGTCCTCACACTCCTGGCCCACAAACCCTCCCTACTGGGAATTCTGGGGCCACAATGAAGCACTGTGCCTGCCTCCCAGGAGAAAAACCTTGTCTATGGCGCTGCCCAGAAACCCCAAATGAGGATCAAACAGCTTGGCCCTCGGCAACACCCCAATTGCATAGGCTACCTTAAACAGTGATGCTCTGTCGCAAATAGCCTGAGCCCAGACCTTCCAACAGACACCGACACAGCTGGCTGCACACCCAGCACATTGGACCCGCCACTGCCTTAGGCCACCATCCATTCCCAACCTGGGTTTTCAGTCATCGGAACCTAGACCTTATCTCCAATCCCTGCACAGGGGGGAACCTGATGCACAAGTCAGAACCCCTCCTTCCCCATGGCAAGAAACCTTGCTGCTGGCAGTGAGTCAAACCTCCAGTTTAGGAGAAAACGGCATGGCCCATGAGGCCACGCCCAAGCGTGAGGGCCGCCTTGGGCACAAACACACATTGTGACCCTCAGCGTGAGTACCTTATTCAAGTAACGCCTCTCAGTGACTGGACCAAGAGCCCGCATATGTGGCTTGCCATGCCCATAGGCACCCAGGACTAACTAGATGGTGTGTATTCCAGTTGAGGGAACCCACTGCTGTGCTCTAGAGTCCCTCTTTTGGGGGGTCCCCTGTGGCAGAAAACAGTACTCTTCATTCCCACAGAATGAACACAAACACTTGGGAGCTTGGACAATCCCCCGAGAGGAAGGCTCTTCCTCGGCCTCTGAGACAACCCCTACCCTGACCGGACACTGTAAACGCAACACCCAGAGACAAAATCCTGAGTGACTGCCTCCCACTAGCCCTACTTTGATTTCCAGAGGATCTCCCCTCACGGACTAGAGATCAGGCCTGCCATTACATTGGCCCCTAGCTGAGCCAAGTTTGCTTTTTCAGACATCTGTCCCCACAGCCCTGGCAAACACAGCCTCTAGGCTGGGTCCTCTGGAGCCATACCACAGGACCGTGCCTGCTCTCTCCTGGCAAACTGTGTCCATTCCTTTGGCCACACACCTCCAGAATATGAGAAACCTCAAGGCCTCCGAGGACATCCCACTACTGGGAGCCTCACTGGACTCACAGGGGCATTCGGACACAAGCTGAGCAGCTACATCCACGAAGGCATGCCCACAGATGTCAACAGAGATAGAAGGTTGAGCCGGACAGGCCTTTAGGCCGTAGTCTCAACTCTTGCTTTGGTTTCCAGGTGTCACTCCTCAGAGGCTTTGGTTCGAAGAACAGGGTATGGGGCTTTCCTGAGGCACGGAACAGAACTCCTCTCGTCTCCACATGGGAAGTTTCCTTGTTGGAGACGTGTCAAACACCTCATGTTGGAGAATCCTGCAGAGTCCCTGAGCCACCTCCACATTCCAAGGTCTCCCAGGCCACCAAGCCACAGTAGGACTCATCTTCAGGAGAGTCCATTTCAACTCTCCCCTCTGGGTAGCTCACCCAGGAGCCCGCAGATTGAGCCTGCCTTGTCCTGACTAAAGAGTGGGAATATGAGGTGGCGTTCCCAGGCATCCATGCTTAGACACCTGCTCTCGAGTCTTTCCATATGGGGCCTCTTGGAACCATCCAATAGGACTCGACTGTCGTGCAGAAGGTAACCTTCAGTTTTGGAGCAGTTCACAAATCCCATCGTAGCCAAAACTTTCTGGCCTCATGAAGCCCCCACACCCTTCAGGAAGAGGCCATGCTGGACAAAAACTCTAGCCTGAGGCTCGTCTCATAGTTGACATGACCTCAGTGCAGGAGATCTCGATTCAGCCTCTGCAGAGTGGGCCTGCCGTGCCCTCGGTCCCAAACCTCACGCTAGCTTGTGTTTTCAGACTTCCTTCCTCACACTCCTGGCAAACAAGACCTCCGGACTAGGAACTCCAGAACCAAAACCCAGCCCAGTGTCTGCCCAACGGAAGAAAAACGTTTCCCTGTGGGGCTCTCCAGAAAACCCAGATGAGGATCAACCTGCTCGGGCCTCGACGGTACCCGAACTGGATAGGCTGCTCTGGGCACTCATGCTCTGCCTGACACAGCCTGAAGCCAGACGTCCAGACAGACAAGGAGACAGCTGGCCGCACACCCAGCACTTCGGACACGCCATGGTCTTATGCCGTCACCTCATCCTATCCTTGGTTTTCAGATATCTGAACCTAGACATTATATCAATTCTCCACACAGCTGGGTATAGCAAGCACAAAACAGAACTCCTCCTTCCCCATGGCTGTCAAGCTTGCTCTTGGCATGGAGTCACACCTTCAGGGTGGGAGAAACCTTCATGGCCCCTGATGCCACGCCCAAACTTGAGTGCTGCTTGGGCACAAATTCACACTGTGACCCTCAGCATGAGCCCCATGTCAAAGAAAGGCCTGTCAGGGCCTGGACCAAGAGCCCACATATGGGGCTTGCCAAGCCCCTATGCACCCAATCCTCACCACGGTTTGAATTTTCCAGTCGCCCCGCCCGTACCTGGAGCTCTGCTCTGGAATCCCTTTCTTGGAGAGACCCATAAGCCAGACAACACGACTCCACCCTTCCCACAAAATGACCCCAAACTCTTGGGAGCTGGGACAAATCCCCAGAGAGGGATACTCGTCCACAGTACCTGAGGCCACCGCTCCAATCCACGGCTATCCCGGACACAACATCCAGAGACAAAAGCCTGAAGGAACGCCTCCCACTCGCCCTTGTTTTAGAGGCCCAGGAGCTCCCTCTCTTGCTGTACATCCGGCCGGCCATACCCTAGGCGCCACTCATAAGCTGAGTTTGTGTATTCAGACTTCTGTGCCCACAGCCTGGACCCACACAACATCCAGGCTAGGGCCTCTGGACCAAACAGCGAAAGATTGTGCCTGCCCTCTCCAAGGAAAGTGTGCCCAATCCATTGACCACAACCCTACAGGTTAGGGAAAAGCTCCAAGGTCCCTGAGGCCATCAATAGTATAGGCCACCCTTGACTAAGAGGGGCTCTCTGACACCAGCGGAGCAACTATCTCCACTTAGACTCTCAGACAGTGTCTCCAGGGACAGAAGGTTGAAATGGACAGGCCCCCAGGCCCTAATCTGAACCTAAGCTTGGTTTCCATGTTTCCGTTCTCAGAGGACTGTTTTCGTAGATCAGCACCTGGGGGTTTTCTGAGGCACCAAACCAAACCTCTCTCATCTCCACATGGGCAGCTTTCTTACTGGGATGTATCAAACACTTCAGGTAGGAGAGTTCCGCAGGGCCACTGAACAACCAGCACATTCCAAGGTCTCCATGGACCCAAACGCACATTATGACGCATCCTCAGGAGAGGCCATTTTATCTCAGCCCCCTCGGTCGCGTGTTCCAGAGGCAGCAGATCAAACATATCTTGTCGCTAATAACCAATGGGAATGCGAGGCATGCTGTACAGGGATCCATCCTTCGAACCCTGCTCTCCAGTCCTTCCATATTGTATGTCCTGGAGCCATGCAACAGGACTTGAATGTCCCGCAGAAGGAAACCTTGTGGTTTGGGGCAACCTCCAAACTCAGCGTGGGAAAACTTCCTTGGCCTCATGAGGCCCCCACTTCATGAAGGTGCCATCATGGACACATACTCCAGCCTCAGCCAAAGTCTGATCCTCAGCCTGACTTCAGATGCAGGAGATTTGATTCAGCCTCTGCAGAGTGGGCCTGCTCTGCCCTTGGCTCCAATCCTCACACTAGCTTGTGTTTTCAGACTTCCGTTCTCACACTCCTGGCCCACAAACCCTCCCTACTGGGAATTCTTGGCCACAATGAAGCACTGTGCCTGCCTCACAGGAGAAAAACATTGTCTATGGCGCTGCCCAGAAACCACAAATGAGGATCAAACTGGTGGCCCTCGGCAACACCCCAATTGCATAGGCTACCTTAAACAGTGATGCTCTGTCGCAAATAGCCTGAGCCCAGACCTTCCAACAGACACCGACACAGCTGGCTGCACACCCAGCACATTGGACCCGCCACTGCCTTAGGCCACCATCCATTCCCAACCAGGGTTTTCAGTCATCCGAACCTAGACCTTATCTCCAAACCCTGCACAGGGGGGAACCTGATGCACAAGTCAGAACCCCTCCTTCCCCATGGCAAGAAACCTTGCTGCTGGCAGTGAGTCAAACCTTCAGTGTAGGAGAAAACGGCATAGCCCATGAAGCCACGCCCAAGCGTGAGGGCCGCCTTGGGCACAAACACACATTGTGACCCTCAGCGTGAGTACCTTATTCAAGTAACGCCTCTCAGTGACTGGACCAGGAGCCCGCATATGTGGCTTGCCATGCCCATAGGCACCCAGGACTAACTAGATGGTGTGTATTCCAGTTGAGGGAACCCACTGCTGTGCTCTAGAGTCCCTCTTTTGGGGGGTCCCCTGTGGCAGAAAACAGTACTCTTCATTCCCACAGAATGAACACAAACACTTGGGAGCTTGGACAATCCCCCGAGAGGAAGGCTCTTCCTCGGCCTCTGAGACAACCCCTACCCTGACCGGACACTGTAAACGCAACACCCAGAGACAAAATCCTGAGTGACTGCCTCCCACTTGCCCTACTTTGATTTCCAGAGGATCTCCCCTCACGGACTAGAGATCAGGCCTGCCATTACATTGGCCCCTAGCTGAGCCAAGTTTGCTTTTTCAGACATCTGTCCCCACAGCCCTGGCAAACACAGCCTCTAGGCTGGGTCCTCTGGAGCCATTCCACAGGACCGTGCCTGCTCTCTCCTGGGAAACTGTGTCCATTCCTTTGGCCACACACCTCCAGAATATGAGAAACCTGAAGGCCTCCGAGGACATCCCACTACTGGGAGCCTCACTGGACTCACAGGGGCATTCGGACACAAGCTGAGCAGCTACATCCATGAATGCATGCACACAGATGTCAACAGAGATAGAAGGTTGAGCCAGACAGGCCTTTAGGCCGTAGTCTCAACTCTTGCTTTGGTTTCCAGGTGTCACTCCTCAGAGGCTTTGGTTCGAAGAACAGGGTATGGGGCTTTCCTGAGGCACGGAACAGAACTCCTCTCGACTCCACATGGGAAGATTCCTTGTTGGAGCTGTGTCAAACACCTCATGTTGGAGAATCCTGCAGAGTCCCTGAGCCACCTCCACATTCCAAGGTCTCCCAGGCTCCCAAGCCACAGTAGGACTCATCTTCAGGAGAGTCCATTTCAACTCTCCCGTCTGGGTAGCTCACCCAGGAACTCGCAGATTGAGCCTGCCTTGTCCTGATTAAAGAGTGGGAATATGGGGTGGCGTTCCCAGGCATCCATGCTTAGACACCTGCTCTCGAGTCTTTCCATATGGGGCCTCTTGGAACCATCCAATAGGACTCGACTGTCGTGCAGAAGGTAACCTTCAGTTTTGGAGCAGTTCACAAATCCCATCGTAGGCAAAACTTTCTGGCCTCATGAAGCCCCCACACCCTTCAGGAAGAGGCCATGCTGGACAAGAACTCTAGCCTGAGGCACGTCTCATAGTTGACATGACCTCAGTGCAGGAGATCTCGATTCAGCCTCTGCAGAGTGGGCCTGCCGTGCCCTCGGTCCCAAACCTCACGCTAGCTTGTGTTTTCTGACTTCCTTCCTCACACTCCTGGCAAACAAGCCCTCTGGACTAGGAACTCCGGAACAAAAACCCAGCCCAGTGTCTGCCCAACGGAAGAAAAACGATTCCCTGTGGGGCTCTCCAGAAAACCCAGATGAGGATCAACCTGCTCGGGCCTCGACGGTACCCGAACTGGATAGGCTGCTCTGGGCACTCATGCTCTGCCTGACACAGCCTGAAGCCAGACGTCCAGACAGACAAGGAGACAGCTGGCCGCACACCCAGCACTTCGGACACGCCATGGTCTTATGCCGTCACATCATCCTAACCTTGGTTTTCCGATATCTGAACCTAGACATTATATCAATTCTCCACACAGCTGGGTATAGCAAGCACAAAACAGAACTCCTCCTTCCCCATGGCTGTCAAGCTTGCTCTTGGCATGGAGTCACACCTTCAGGGTGGGAGAAACCTTCATGGCCCCTGATGCCACGCCCAAACTTGAGTGCTGCTTGGGCACAAATTCACACTGTGACCCTCATCATGAGCCCCATGTCAAAGAAAGGCCTGTCAGGGCCTGGACCAAGAGCCCACATATGGGTCTTGCCAAGCCCCTATGCACCCAATCCTCACCACGGTTTGAATTTTCCAGTCGCCCCGCCCGTACCTGGAGCTCTGCTCTGGAATCCCTTTCTTGGAGAGACCCATGAGCCAGACAACACGACTCCACCCTTCCCACAAAATGACCCCAAACTCTTGGGAGCTGGGACAAATCCCCAGAGAGGGATACTCGTCCACTGTACCTGAGGCCACCGCTCCAATCCACGGCTATCCCGGACACAACATCCAGAGACAAAAGCCTGAAGGAACGCCTCCCACTCGCCCTTGTTTCAGAGGCCCAGGAGCTCCCTCTCGGGCTGTACATCCGGTCTGCCATACCCTAGGCGCCACTCATAAGCTGAGTTTGTGTATTCAGACTTCTGTGCCCACAGCCTGGACCCACACAACATCCAGGCTAGGGCCTCTGGACCAAACAGCGAAAGATTGTGCCTGCCCTCTCCAAGGAAAGTGTGCCCAATCCATTGACCACAACCCTACAGGTTAGGGAAAAGCTCCAAGGTCCCTGAGGCCATCAATAGTATAGGCCACCCTGGACTAAGAGGGGCTCTCTGACACCAGCGGAGCAACTATCTCCACTTAGACTCTCAGACAGTGTCCCCAGAGACAGAAGGTTGAAATGGACAAGCCCCCAGGCCCTAATCTGAACCTTAGCTTTGGTTTCCATGTTTCCCTTCTCAGAGGACTGTTTTCGTAGACCAGCACATGGGGCTTTTCTGAGGCACCAAACCAAACATCTCTCATCTCCACATGGGCAGCGTTCTTACTGGGATATATCAAACACTTCAGGTAGGAGAGTTCCGCAGGGCCACTGAACAACCAGCACATTCCAAGGTCTCCATGGACCCAAACGCACATTATGACGCATCCTCAGGAGAGGCCATTTCAACTCAGCCCGCTGGGTCCCGTGTTACAGAGGCAGCAGATCAAACATATCTTGTCGCTAATAGCCAATGGGAATGCGAGGCATGCTGTACAGGGATCCATCCTTCGAACCCTGCTCTCCAGTCCTTCCATATGGTATGTCCTGGAGCCATGCAACAGGACTTGAATGTCCCGCAGAAGGAAACCTTGTGGTTTGGGGCAACCTCCAAACTCAGCGTGGGAAAACTTCCTTGGCCTCATGAGGCACCCACTTCATGAAGGTGCCATCATGGACACATACTCCAGGCTCAGCCAACGTCTGATCCTCAGCCTGACTTCAGATGCAGGAGATTTTGATTCAGCCTCTGCAGAGTGGGCCTGGTCTGCCCTTGGCTCCAATCCTCACACTAGCTTGTGTTTTCAGACTTCTGTCCTCACACTCCTGGCCCACAAACCCTCCCTACTGGGAATTCTGGGGCCACAATGAAGCACTGTGCCTGCCTCCCAGGAGAAAAACATTGTCTATGGCGCTGCCCAGAAACCACAAATGAGGATCAAACAGCTTGGCCCTCGGCAACACCCCAATTGCATAGGCTACCTTAAACAGTGATGCTCTGTCGCAAATAGCCTGAGCCCAGACCTTCCAACAGACACCGACACAGCTGGCTGCACACCCAGCACATTGGACCCGCCACTGCCTTAGGCCACCATCCATTCCCAACCTGGGTTTTCAGTCATCGGAACCTAGACCTTATCTCCAATCCCTGCACAGGGGGGAACCTGATGCACAAGTCAGAACCCCTCCTTCCCCATGGCAAGAAACCTTGCTGCTGGCAGTGAGTCAAACCTCCAGTTTAGGAGAAAACGGCATGGCCCATGAGGCCACGCCCAAGCGTGAGGGCCGCCTTGGGCACAAACACACATTGTGACCCTCAGCGTGAGTACCTTCTTCAAGTAACGCCTCTCAGTGACTGGACCAAGAGCCCGCATATGTGGCTTGCCATGCCCATAGGCACCCAGGACTAACTAGATGGTGTGTATTCCAGTTGAGGGAACCCACTGCTGTGCTCTAGAGTCCCTCTCCTGGGGGGTCCCCTGTGGCAGAAAACAGTACTCTTCATTCCCACAGAATGAACACAAACACTTGGGAGCTTGGACAATCCCCCGAGAGGAAGGCTCTTCCTCGGCCTCTGAGACAACCCCTACCCTGACCGGACACTGTAAACGCAACACCCAGAGACAAAATCCTGAGTGACTGCCTCCCACTAGCCCTACTTTGATTTCCAGAGGATCTCCCCTCACGGACTAGAGATCAGGCCTGCCATTACATTGGCCCCTAGCTGAGCCAAGTTTGCTTTTTCAGACATCTGTCCCCACAGCCCTGGCAAACACAGCCTCTAGGCTGGGTCCTCTGGAGCCATACCACAGGACCGTGCCTGCTCTCTCCTGGCAAACTGTGTCCATTCCTTTGGCCACACACCTCCAGAATATGAGAAACCTCAAGGCCTCCGAGGACATCCCACTACTGGGGGCCTCACTGGACTCACAGGGGCATTCGGACACAAGCTGAGCAGCTACATCCACGAAGGCATGCCCACAGATGTCAACAGAGATAGAAGGTTGAGCCGGACAGGCCTTTAGGCCGTAGTCTCAACTCTTGCTTTGGTTTCCAGGTGTCACTCCTCAGAGGCTTTGGTTCGAAGAACAGGGTATGGGGCTTTCCTGAGGCACGGAACAGAACTACTCTCGTCTCCACATGGGAAGTTTCCTTGTTGGAGACGTGTCAAACACCTCATGTTGGAGAATCCTGCAGAGTCCCTGAGCCACCTCCACATTCCAAGGTCTCCCAGGCCACCAAGCCACAGTAGGACTCATCTTCAGGAGAGTCCATTTCAACTCTCCCCTCTGGGTAGCTCACCCAGGAGCCCGCAGATTGAGCCTGCCTTGTCCTGACTAAAGAGTGGGAATATGAGGTGGCGTTCCCAGGCATCCATGCTTAGACACCTGCTCTCGAGTCTTTCCATATGGGGCCTCTTGGAACCATCCAATAGGACTCGACTGTCGTGCAGAAGGTAACCTTCAGTTTTGGAGCAGTTCACAAATCCCATCGTAGGCAAAACTTTCTGGCCTCATGAAGCCCCCACACCCTTCAGGAAGAGGCCATGCTGGACAAGAACTCTAGCCTGAGGCACGTCTCATAGTTGACATGACCTCAGTGCAGGAGATCTCGATTCAGCCTCTGCAGAGTGGGCCTGCCGTGCCCTCGGTCCCAAACCTCACGCTAGCTTGTGTTTTCAGACTTCCTTCCTCACACTCCTGGCAAACAAGCCCTCCGGACTAGGAACTCCGGAACCAAAACCCAGCCCTGTGTCTGCCCAACGGAAGAAAAACGTTTCCCTGTGGGGCTCTCCAGAAAACCCAGATGAGGATCAACCTGCTCGGGCCTCGACGGTACCCGAACTGGATAGGCTCCTCTGGCCACTCATGCTCTGCCTGACACAGCCTGAAGCCAGACGTCCAGACAGACAAGGAGACAGCTGGCCGCACACCCAGCACTTCGGACACGCCATGGTCTTATGCCGTCACCTCATCCTAACCTTGGTTTTCAGATATCTGAACCTAGACATTATATCAATTCTCCACACAGCTGGGTATAGCAAGCACAAAACAGAACTCCTCCTTCCCCATGGCTGTCAAGCTTGCTCTTGTCATGGAGTCACACCTTCAGGGTGGGAGAAACCTTCATGGCCCCTGATGCCACGCCCAAACTTGAGTGCTGCTTGGGCACAAATTCACACTGTGACCCTCAGCATGAGCCCCATGTCAAAGAAAGGCCTGTCAGGGCCTGGACCAAGAGCCCACATATGGGGCTTGCCAAGCCCCTATGCACCCAATCCTCACCACGGTTTGAATTTTCCAGTCGCCCCGCCCATACCTGGAGCTCTGCTCTGGAATCCCTTTCTTGAAGAGACCCATGAGCCAGACAACACGACTCCACCCTTCCCACAAAATGACCCCAAACTCTTGGGAGCTGGGACAAATCCCCAGAGAGGGATACTCGTCCACAGTACCTGAGGCCACCGCTCCAATCCACGGCTATCCCGGACACAACATCCAGAGACAAAAGCCTGAAGGAACGCCTCCCAATCGCCCTTGTTTCAGAGGCCCAGGAGCTCCCTCTCGGGCTGTACATCCGGCCTGCCATACCCTAGGCGCCACTCATAAGCTGAGTTTGTGTATTCAGACTTCTGTGCCCACAGCCTGGACCCACACAACATCCAGGCTAGGGCCTCTGGACCAAACAGGGAAAGATTGTGCTTGCCTTCTCCAAGGAAAGTGTGCCCAATCCATTGACCACAACCCTACAGGTTAGGGAAAAGCTCCAAGGTCCCTGAGGCCATCAATAGTATAGGCCACCCTGGACTAAGAGGGGCTCTCTGACACCAGCGGAGCAACTATCTCCACTTAGACTCTCAGACAGTGTCCCCAGAGACAGAAGGTTGAAATGGACAGGCCCCCAGGCCCTAATCTGAAACTTAGCTTTGGTTTTCATGTTTCCGTTCTCAGAGGACTGTTTTCGTAGACCAGCACATGGGGCTTTTCTGAGGCACCAAACCAAACATCTCTCATCTCCACATGGGCAGCTTTCTTACTGGGATGTATCAAACACTTCAGGTAGGAGAGTTCCGCTGGGCCACTGAACAACCAGCACATTCCAAGGTCTCCATGGACCCAGACGCACATTATGACGCATCCTCAGGAGAGGCCATTTCAACTCAGCCCCCTGGGTCGCGTGTTCCAGAGGCAGCAGATCAAACATATCTTGTCGCTAATAGCCAATGGGAATGCGAGGCATGCTGTACAGGGATCCATCCTTCGAACCCTGCTCTCCAGTCCTTCCATTTGGTATGTCCTGGAGCCATGCAACAGGACTCGAATGTCCCGCAGAAGGAAACCTTGTGGTTTGGGGCAACCTCCAAACTCAGCGTGGGAAAACTTCCTTGGCCTCATGAGGCACCCACTTCATGAAGGTGCCATCATGGACACATACTCCAGCCTCAGCCAACGTCTGATCCTCAGCCTGACTTCAGATGCAGGAGATTTTGATTCAGCCTCTGCAGAGTGGGCCTGCTCTGCCCTTGGCTCCAATCCTCACACTAGCTTGTGTTTTCAGACTTCCGTCCTCACAATACTGGCCCACAAACCCTCCCTTCTGGGAATTCTGGGGCCACAATGAAGCACTGTGCCTGCCTCCCAGGTGAAAAACATTGTCTATGGCGCTGCCCAGAAACCCCAAAGTAGGATCAAACTGCTTGGCCCTCGGCAACACCCCAATTGCAAGGCTACCTTAAACAGTGATGCTCTGTCGCAAATAGCCTGAGCCCAGACCTTCCAACAGACACCGACACAGCTGGCTGCACACCCAGCACATTGGACCCGCCACTGCCTTAGGCCACCATCCATTCCCAACCTGGGTTTTCAGTCATCGGAACCTAGACCTTATCTCAATCCCTGCACAGGGGGGAACCTGATGCACAAGTCAGAACCCCTCCTTCCCCCTGGCAAGAAACCTTGCTGCTGGCAGTGAGTCAAACCTTCAGTGTAGGAGAAAACGGCATGGCCCATGAGGCCAAGCCCAAGCGTGAGGTCCGCCTTGGGCACAAACACACATTGTGTCCCTCAGCGTGTGTACCTTATTCAAGTAACGCCTCTCAGTGACTGGACCAAGAGCCCGCATATGTGGCTTGCCATGCCCATAGGCACCCAGGACTAACTAGATGGTGTGTATTCCAGTTAAGGGAACCCACTGCTGTGCTCTAGAGTCCCTCTCCTGGGGGGTCCCCTGTGGCAGAAAACAGTACTCTTCATTCCCACAGAATGAACACAAACACTTGGGAGCTTGGACAATCCCCGAGAGGAAGGCTCTTCCACGGCCTCTGAGACAACCCCTACCCTGACCGGACACTGTAAACGCAACACCCAGAGACAAAATCCTGAGTGACTGCCTCCCACTTGCCCTACTTTGATTTCCAGAGGATCTCCCCTCACGGACTAGAGATCAGGCCTGCCATTACATTGGCCCCTAGCTGAGCCAAGTTTGCTTTTTCAGACATCTGTCCCCACAGCCCTGGCTAACACAGCCTCTAGGCTGGGTCCTCTGGAGCCATACCACAGGACCGTGCCTGCTCTCTCCTGGGAAACTGTGTCCATTCCTTTGGCCACACACCTCCAGAATATGAGAAACCTCAAGGCCACCGAGGACATCCCACTAATGGGAGCCTCACTGGACTCACAGGGGCATTCGGACACAAGCTGAGCAGCTACATCCATGAATGCATGACACAGATGTCAACAGAGATAGAAGGTTGAGCCGGACAGGCCTTTAGGCCGTAGTCTCAACTCTTGCTTTGGTTTCCAGGTGTCACTCCTCAGAGGCTTTGGTTCGAAGAACAGGGTATGGGGCTTTCCTGAGGCACGGAACAGAACTCCTCTCGCATCCACATGGGAAGTTTCCTTGTTGGAGCCGTGTCAAACACCTCATGTTGGAGAATCCTGCAGAGTCCCTGAGCCACCTCCACATTCCAAGGTCTCCCAGGCCACCAGCCACAGTAGGACTCATCTTCAGGAGAGTCCATTTCAACTCTCCCCTCTGGGTAGCTCACCCAGGAGCCCGCAGATTGAGCCTGCCTTGTCCTGACTAAAGAGTGGGAATATGAGGTGGCGTTCACAGGCATCCATGCTTAGACACCTGCTCTCGAGTCTTTCCATATGGGGCCTCTTGGAACCATCCAATAGGACTCGACTGTCGTGCAGAAGGTAACCTTCAGTTTTGGAGCAGTTCACAAATCCCATCGTAGCCAAAACTTTCTGGCCTCATGAAGCCCCCACACCCTTCAGGAAGAGGCCATGCTGGACAAGAACTCTAGCCTGAGGCACGTCTCATAGTTGACATGACCTCAGTGCAGGAGATCTCGATTCAGCCTCTGCAGAGTGGGCCTGCCGTGCCCTCGGTCCCAAACCTCACGCTAGCTTGTGTTTTCAGACTTCCTTCCTCACACTCCTGGCAAACAAGCCCTCCGGACTAGGAACTCCGGAACCAAAACCCAGCCCAGTGTCTGCCCAACGGAAGAAAACCGTTTCCCTGTGGGGCTCTCCAGAAAACCCAGATGAGGATCAACCTGCTCGGGCCTCGACGGTACCCGAACTGGATAGGCTGCTCTGGGCACTCATGCTCTGCCTGACACAGCCTGAAGCCAGACGTCCAGACAGACAAGGAGACAGCTGGCCGCACACCCAGCACTTCGGACACGCCATGGTCTTATGCCGTCACCTCATCCTAACCTTGGTTTTCCGATATCTGAACCTAGACATTATATCAATTCTCCACACAGCTGGGTATAGCAAGCACAAAACAGAACTCCTCCTTCCCCATGGCTGTCAAGCTTGCTCTTGGCATGCAGTCACACCTTCAGGGTGGGAGAAACCTTCATGGCCCCTGATGCCACGCCCAAACTTGAGTGCTGCTTGGGCACAAATTCACACTGTGACCCTTAGCATGAGCCCCATGTCAAAGAAAGGCCTGTCAGGGCATGGACCAAGAGCCCACATATGGGGCTTACCAAGCCCCTATGCACCCAATCCTCACCACGGTTTGAATTTTCCAGTCGCCCCGCCCGTACCTGGAGCTCTGCTCTGGAATCCCTTTCTTGGAGAGACCCATGAGCCAGACAACACGACTCCACCCTTCCCACAAAATGACCCCAAACTCTTGGGAGCTGGGACAAATCCCCAGAGAGGGATACTCGTCCACAGTACCTGAGGCCACAGCTCCAATCCACGGCTATCCCGGACACAACATCCAGAGACAAATCCTGAAGGAACGCCTCCCACTCGCCCTTGTTTCAGAGGCCCAGGAGCTCCCTCTCGGGCTGTACATCCGGACGGCCATACCCTAGGCGCCACTTATAAGCTGAGTTTGTGTATTCAGACTTCTGTGCCCACAGCCTGGACCCACACAACATCCAGGCTAGGGCCTCTGGACCAAACAGCGAAAGATTGTGCCTGCCCTCTCCAAGGCAAGTGTGCCCAATCCATTGACCACAACCCTACAGGTTAGGGAAAAACTCCAAGGTCCCTGATGCCATCAATAGTATAGGCCACCCTGGACTAAGAGGGGCTCTCTGACACCAGCGGAGCAACTATCTCCACTTAGACTCTCAGACAGAGTCCCCAGAGACAGAAGGTTGAAATGGACAGGCCCCCAGGCCCTAATCTGAACCTTAGCTTTGGTTTCCATGTTTCCATTCTCAGAGGACTGTTTTCGTAGACCAGCACATGGGGCTTTTCTGAGGCACCAAACCAAACCTCTCTCATCTCCACATGGGCAGCTTTCTTACTGGGATGTATCAAACACTTCAGGTAGGAGAGTTCCGCAGGGCCACTGAACAACCAGCACATTCCAAGGTCTCCATGGACCCAAACGCACATTATGACGCATCCTCAAGAGAGGCCATTTCCACTCAGCCCCCTGGGTCGCGTGTTCCAGAGGCAGCATATCAAACATATCTTGTCGCTAATAGCCAATGGGAATGCGAGGCATTCTGTACAGGGATCCATCCTTCGAACCCTGCTCTCCAGTCCTTCCATATGGTATGTCCTGGAGCCATGCAACAGGACTCGAATGTCCCGCAGAAGGAAACCTTGTGGTTTGGGGCAACCTCCAAACTCAGCGTGGGAAAACTTCCTTGGCCTCATGAGGCCCCCACTTCATGAAGGTGCCATCATGGACACATACTCCAGCCTCAGCCAACGTCTGATCCTCAGCCTGACTTCAGAAGCAGGAGATTTTGATTCAGCCTCTGAAGAGTGGGCCTGCTCTGCCCTTGGCTCCAATCCTCACACTAGCTTTTGTTTTCAGACTTCCGTCCTCACACTCCTGGCCCACAAACCCTCCCTACTGGGAATTCTGGGGCCACAATGAAGCACTGTGCCTGCCTCCCAGGAGAAAAACCTTGTCTATGGCGCTGCCCAGGAACCCCAAATGAGGATCAAACTGCTTGGCCCTCGGCAACACCCCAATTGCATAGGCTACCTTAAACAGTGATGCTCTGTCGCAAATAGCCTGAGCCCAGACCTTCCAACAGACACCGACACAGCTGGCTGCACACCCAGCACATTGGACCCGCCACTGCCTTAGGCCACCATCCATTCCCAACCTGGGTTTTCAGTCATCGGAACCTAGACCTTATCTCCAATCCCTGCACAGGGGGGAACCTGATGCACAAGTCAGAACCCCTCCTTCCCCATGGCAAGAAACCTTGCTGCTGGCAGTGAGTCAAACCTTCAGTGTAGGAGAAAACGGCATGGCCCATGAGGCCAAGCCCAAGTGTGAGGTCCGCCTTGGGCACAAACACACATTGTGACCCTCAGCGTGTGTACCTTATTCAAGTAACGCCTCTCAGTGACTGGACCAAGAGCCCGCATATGTGGCTTGCCATGCCCATAGGCACCCAGGACTAACTAGATGGTGTGTATTCCAGTTAAGGGAACCCACTGCTGTGCTCTAGAGTCCCTCTCCTGGGGGGTCCCCTGTGGCAGAAAACAGTACTCTTCATTCCCACAGAATGAACACAAACACTTGGGAGCTTGGACAATCCCCGAGAGGAAGGCTCTTCCACGGCCTCTGAGACAACCCCTACCCTGACCGGACACTGTAAACGCAACACCCAGAGACAAAATCCTGAGTGACTGCCTCCCACTTGCCCTACTTTGATTTCCAGAGGATCTCCCCTCACGGACTAGAGATCAGGCCTGCCATTACATTGGCCCCTAGCTGAGCCAAGTTTGCTTTTTCAGACATCTGTCCCCACAGCCCTGGCTAACACAGCCTCTAGGCTGGGTCCTCTGGAGCCATACCACAGGACCGTGCCTGCTCTCTCCTGGGATACTGTGTCCATTCCTTTGGCCACACACCTCCAGAATATGAGAAACCTCAAGGCCACCGAGGACATCCCACTAATGGGAGCCTCACTGGACTCACAGGGGCATTCGGACACAAGCTGAGCAGCTACATCCATGAATGCATGACACAGATGTCAACAGAGATAGAAGGTTGAGCCGGACAGGCCTTTAGGCCGTAGTCTCAACTCTTGCTTTGGTTTCCAGGTGTCACTCCTCAGAGGCTTTGGTTCGAAGAACAGGGTATGGGGCTTTCCTGAGGCACGGAACAGAACTCCTCTCGCATCCACATGGGAAGTTTCCTTGTTGGAGCCGTGTCAAACACCTCATGTTGGAGAATCCTGCAGAGTCCCTGAGCCACCTCCACATTCCAAGGTCTCCCAGGCCACCAGCCACAGTAGGACTCATCTTCAGGAGAGTCCATTTCAACTCTCCCCTCTGGGTAGCTCACCCAGGAGCCCGCAGATTGAGCCTGCCTTGTCCTGACTAAAGAGTGGGAATATGAGGTGGCGTTCCCAGGCATCCATGCTTAGACACCTGCTCTCGAGTCTTTCCATATGGGGCCTCTTGGAACCATCCAATAGGACTCGACTGTCGTGCAGAAGGTAACCTTCAGTTTTGGAGCAGTTCACAAATCCCATCGTAGCCAAAACTTTCTGGCCTCATGAAGCCCCCACACCCTTCAGGAAGAGGCCATGCTGGACAAGAACTCTAGCCTGAGGCACGTCTCATAGTTGACATGACCTCAGTGCAGGAGATCTCGATTCAGCCTCTGCAGAGTGGGCCTGCCGTGCCCTCGGTCCCAAACCTCACGCTAGCTTGTGTTTTCAGACTTCCTTCCTCACACTCCTGGCAAACAAGCCCTCCGGACTAGGAACTCCGGAACCAAAACCCAGCCCAGTGTCTGCCCAACGGAAGAAAACCGTTTCCCTGTGGGGCTCTCCAGAAAACCCAGATGAGGATCAACCTGCTCGGGCCTCGACGGTACCCGAACTGGATAGGCTGCTCTGGGCACTCATGCTCTGCCTGACACAGCCTGAAGCCAGACGTCCAGACAGACAAGGAGACAGCTGGCCGCACACCCAGCACTTCGGACACGCCATGGTCTTATGCCGTCACCTCATCCTAACCTTGGTTTTCCGATATCTGAACCTAGACATTATATCAATTCTCCACACAGCTGGGTATAGCAAGCACAAAACAGAACTCCTCCTTCCCCATGGCTGTCAAGCTTGCTCTTGGCATGCAGTCACACCTTCAGGGTGGGAGAAACCTTCATGGCCCCTGATGCCACGCCCAAACTTGAGTGCTGCTTGGGCACAAATTCACACTGTGACCCTTAGCATGAGCCCCATGTCAAAGAAAGGCCTGTCAGGGCATGGACCAAGAGCCCACATATGGGGCTTACCAAGCCCCTATGCACCCAATCCTCACCACGGTTTGAATTTTCCAGTCGCCCCGCTCGTACCTGGAGCTCTGCTCTGGAATCCCTTTCTTGGAGAGACCCATGAGCCAGACAACACGACTCCACCCTTCCCACAAAATGACCCCAAACTCTTGGGAGCTGGGACAAATCCCCAGAGAGGGATACTCATCCACAGTACCTGAGGCCACAGCTCCAATCCACGGCTATCCCGGACACAACATCCAGAGACAAATCCTGAAGGAACGCCTCCCACTCGCCCTTGTTTCAGAGGCCCAGGAGCTCCCTCTCGGGCTGTACATCCGGACGGCCATACCCTAGGCGCCACTTATAAGCTGAGTTTGTGTATTCAGTCTTCTGTGCCCACAGCCTGGACCCACACAACATCCAGGCTAGGGCCTCTGGATCAAACAGCGAAAGATTGTGCCTGCCCTCTCCAAGGCAAGTGTGCCCAATCCATTGACCACAACCCTACAGGTTAGGGAAAAACTCCAAGGTCCCTGATGCCATCAATAGTATAGGCCACCCTGGACTAAGAGGGGCTCTCTGACACCAGCGGAGCAACTATCTCCACTTAGACTCTCAGACAGAGTCCCCAGAGACAGAAGGTTGAAATGGACAGGCCCCCAGGCCCTAATCTGAACCTTAGCTTGGTTTCCATGTTTCCATTCTCAGAGGACTGTTTTCGTAGACCAGCACATGGGGCTTTTCTGAGGCACCAAACCAAACCTCTCTCATCTCCACATGGGCAGCTTTCTTACTGGGATGTATCAAACACTTCAGGTAGGAGAGTTCCGCAGGGCCACTGAACAACCAGCACATTCCAAGGTCTCCATGGACCCAAACGCACATTATGACGCATCCTCAAGAGAGGCCATTTCAACTCAGCCCCCTGGGTCGCGTGTTCCAGAGGCAGCATATCAAACATATCTTGTCGCTAATAGCCAATGGGAATGCGAGGCATTCTGTACAGGGATCCATCCTTCGAACCCTGCTCTCCAGTCCTTCCATATGGTATGTCCTGGAGCCATGCAACAGGACTCGAATGTCCCGCAGAAGGAAACCTTGTGGTTTGGGGCAACCTCCAAACTCAGCGTGGGAAAACTTCCTTGGCCTCATGAGGCCCCCACTTCATGAAGGTGCCATCATGGACACATACTCCAGCCTCAGCCAACGTCTGATCCTCAGCCTGACTTCAGATGCAGGAGATTTTGATTCAGCCTCTGAAGAGTGGGCCTGCTCTGCCCTTGGCTCCAATCCTCACACTAGCTTTTGTTTTCAGACTTCCGTCCTCACACTCCTGGCCCACAAACCCTCCCTACTGGGAATTCTGGGGCCACAATGAAGCACTGTGCCTGCCTCCCAGGAGAAAAACCTTGTCTATGGCGCTGCCCAGGAACCCCAAATGAGGATCAAACTGCTTGGCCCTCGGCAACACCCCAATTGCATAGGCTACCTTAAACAGTGATGCTCTGTCGCAAATAGCCTGAGCCCAGACCTTCCAACAGACACCGACACAGCTGGCTGCACACCCAGCACATTGGACCCGCCACTGCCTTAGGCCACCATCCATTCCCAACCTGGGTTTTCAGTCATCGGAACCTAGACCTTATCTCCAATCCCTGCACAGGGGGGAACCTGATGCACAAGTCAGAACCCCTCCTTCCCCATGGCAAGAAACCTTGCTGCTGGCAGTGAGTCAAACCTTCAGTGTAGGAGAAAACGGCATGGCCCATGAGGCCACGCCCAAGCGTGAGGGCCGCCTTGGGCACAAACACACATTGTTACCCTCAGCGTGAGTACCTTCTTCAAGTAACGCCTCTCAGTGACTGGACCAAGAGCCCGCATATGTGGCTTGCCATGCCCATAGGCACCCAGGACTAACTAGATGGTGTGTATTCCAGTTAAGGGAACCCACTGCTGTGCTCTAGAGTCCCTCTCCTGGGGTGTCCCCTGTGGCAGAAAACAGTACTCTTCATTCCCACAGAATGAACACAAACACTTGGAGCTTGGACAATCCCCCGACAGGAAGGCTCTTCCTCGGCCTCTGAGACAACCCCTACCCTGACCGGACACTGTAAACGCAACACCCAGAGACAAAATCCTGAGTGACTGCCTCCCACTTGCCCTACTTTGATTTCCAGAGGATCTCCCCTCACGGACTAGAGATCAGGCCTGCCATTACAAGGGCCCCTAGCTGAGCCAAGTTTGCTTTTTCAGACATCTGTCCCCACAGCCCTGGCAAACACAGCCTCTAGGCTGGGTCCTCTGGAGCCATACCACAGGACCGTGCCTGCTCTCTCCTGGGAAACTGTGTCCATTCCTTTGGCCACACACCTCCAGAATATGAGAAACCTCAAGGCCTCCGAGGACATCCCACTACTGGGAGCCTCACTGGACTCACAGGGGCATTCGGACACAAGCTGAGCAGCTACATCCATGAATGCATGCACACAGATGTCAACAGAGATAGAAGGTTGAGCCGGACAGGCCTTTAGGCCGTAGTCTCAACTCTTGCTTTGGTTTCCAGGTGTCACTCCTCAGAGGCTTTGGTTCGAAGAACAGGGTATGGGGCTTTCCTGAAGCACGGAACAGAACTCCTCTCGTCTCCACATGGGAAGTTTCCTTGTTGGAGCCGTGTCAAACACCTCATGTTGGAGAATCCTGCAGAGTCCCTGAGCCACCTCCACATTCCAAGGTCAACCAGGCCACCAAGCCACAGTAGGACTCATCTTCAGGAGAGTCCATTTCAACTCTCCCCTCTGGGTAGCTCACCCAGGAGCCCGCAGATTGAGCCTGCCTTGTCCTGACTAAAGTGTGGGAATATGAGGTGGCGTCCCCAGACATCCATGCTTAGACACCTGCTCTCGAGTCTTTCCATATGGGGCCTCTTGGAACCATCCAATAGGACTCGACTGTCGTGCAGAAGGTAACCTTCAGTTTTGGAGCAGTTCACAAATCCCATCGTAGCCAAAACTTTCTGGCGTCATGAAGCCCCCACACCCTTCAGGAAGAGGCCATGCTGGACAAGAACTCTAGCCTGAGGCACGTCTCATAGTTGACATGACCTCAGTGCAGGAGATCTCGATTCAGCCTCTGCAGAGTGGGCCTGCCGTGCCCTCGGTCCCAAACCTCACGCTAGCTTGTGTTTTCAGACTTCCTTCCTCACACTCCTGGCAAACAAGCCCTCCGGACTAGGAACTCCGGAACCAAAACCCAGCCCAGTGTCTGCCCAACGGAAGAAAACCGTTTCCCTGTGGGGCTCTCCAGAAAACCCAGATGAGGATCAACCTGCTCGGGCCTCGACGGTACCCGAACTGGATAGGCTGCTCTGGGCACTCATGCTCTGCCTGACACAGCCTGAAGCCAGACGTCCAGACAGACAAGGAGACAGCTGGCCGCACACCCAGCACTTCGGACACGCCATGGTCTTATGCCGTCACCTCATCCTAACCTTGGTTTTCCGATATCTGAACCTAGACATTATATCAATTCTCCACACAGCTGGGTATAGCAAGCACAAAACAGAACTCCTCCTTCCCCATGGCTGTCAAGCTTGCTCTTGGCATGCAGTCACACCTTCAGGGTGGGAGAAACCTTCATGGCCCCTGATGCCACGCCCAAACTTGAGTGCTGCTTGGGCACAAATTCACACTGTGACCCTTAGCATGAGCCCCATGTCAAAGAAAGGCCTGTCAGGGCATGGACCAAGAGCCCACATATGGGGCTTGCCAAGCCCCTATGCACCCAATCCTCACCACGGTTTGAATTTTCCAGTCGCCCCGCCCGTACCTGGAGCTCTGCTCTGGAATCCCTTTCTTGGAGAGACCCATGAGCCAGACAACACGACTCCACCCTTCCCACAAAATGACCCCAAACTCTTGGGAGCTGGGACAAATCCCCAGAGAGGGATACTCGACCACAGTACCTGAGGCCACAGCTCCAATCCACGGCTATCCCGGACACAACATCCAGAGACAAATCCTGAAGGAACGCCTCCCACTCGCCCTTGTTTCAGAGGCCCAGGAGCTCCCTCTCGGGCTGTACATCCGGCCGGCCATACCCTAGGCGCCACTTATAAGCTGAGTTTGTGTATTCAGTCTTCTGTGCCCACAGCCTGGACCCACACAACATCCAGGCTAGGGCCTCTGGATCAAACAGCGAAAGATTGTGCCTGCCCTCTCCAAGGCAAGTGTGCCCAATCCATTGACCACAACCCTACAGGTTAGGGAAAAGCTCCAAGGTCCCTGATGCCATCAATAGTATAGGCCACCCTGGACTAAGAGGGGCTCTCTGACACCAGCGGAGCAACTATCTCCACTTAGACTCTCAGACAGAGTCCCCAGAGACAGAAGGTTGAAATGGACAGGCCCCCAGGCCCTAATCTGAACCTTAGCTTTGGTTTCCATGTTTCCATTCTCAGAGGACTGTTTTCGTAGACCAGCACATGGGGCTTTTCTGAGGCACCAAACCAAACCTCTCTCATCTCCACATGGGCAGCTTTCTTACTGGGATGTATCAAACACTTCAGGTAGGAGAGTTCCGCAGGGCCACTGAACAACCAGCACATTCCAAGGTCTCCATGGACCCAAACGCACATTATGACGCATCTTCAAGAGAGGCCATTTCCACTCAGCCCCCTGGGTCGCGTGTTCCAGAGGCAGCATATCAAACATATCTTGTCGCTAATAGCCAATGGGAATGCGAGGCATTCTGTACAGGGATCCATCCTTCGAACCCTGCTCTCCAGTCCTTCCATATGGTATGTCCTGGAGCCATGCAACAGGACTCGAATGTCCCGCAGAAGGAAACCTTGTGGTTTGGGGCAACCTCCAAACTCAGCGTGGGAAAACTTCCTTGGCCTCATGAGGCCCCCACTTCATGAAGGTGCCATCATGGACACATACTCCAGCCTCAGCCAACGTCTGATCCTCAGCCTGACTTCAGATGCAGGAGATTTTGATTCAGCCTCTGAAGAGTGGGCCTGCTCTGCCCTTGGCTCCAATCCTCACACTAGCTTTTGTTTTCAGACTTCCGTCCTCACACTCCTGGCCCACAAACCCTCCCTACTGGGAATTCTGGGGCCACAATGAAGCACTGTGCCTACCTCCCAGGAGAAAAACCTTGTCTATGGCGCTGCCCAGGAACCCCAAATGAGGATCAAACTGCTTGGCCCTCGGCAACACCCCAATTGCATAGGCTACCTTAAACAGTGATGCTCTGTCGCAAATAGCCTGAGCCCAGACCTTCCAACAGACACCGACACAGCTGGCTGCACACCCAGCACATTGGACCCGCCACTGCCTTAGGCCACCATCCATTCCCAAACTGGGTTTTCAGTCATCGGAACCTAGACCTTATCTCCAATCCCTGCACAGGGGGGAACCTGATGCACAAGTCAGAACCCCTCCTTCCCCATGGCAAGAAACCTTGCTGCTGGCAGTGAGTCAAACCTTCAGTGTAGGAGAAAACGGCATGGCCCATGAGGCCACGCCCAAGCGTGAGGGCCGCCTTGGGCAGAAACACACATTGTTACCCTCAGCGTGAGTACCTTCTTCAAGTAACGCCTCTCAGTGACTGGACCAAGAGCCCGCATATGTGGCTTGCCATGCCCATAGGCACCCAGGACTAACTAGATGGTGTGTATTCCAGTTAAGGGAACCCACTGCTGTGCTCTAGAGTCCCTCTCCTGGGGGGTCCCCTGTGGCAGAAAACAGTACTCTTCATTCCCACAGAATGAACACAAACACTTGGAGCTTGGACAATCCCCCGACAGGAAGGCTCTTCCTCGGCCTCTGAGACAACCCCTACCCTGACCGGACACTGTAAACGCAACACCCAGAGACAAAATCCTGAGTGACTGCCTCCCACTTGCCCTACTTTGATTTCCAGAGGATCTCCCCTCACGGACTAGAGATCAGGCCTGCCATTACATTGGCCCCTAGCTGAGCCAAGTTTGCTTTTTCAGACATCTGTCCCCACAGCCCTGGCAAACACAGCCTCTAGGCTGGGTCCTCTGGAGCCATACCACAGGACCGTGCCTGCTCTCTCCTGGGAAACTGTGTCCATTCCTTTGGCCACACACCTCCAGAATATGAGAAACCTCAAGGCCTCCGAGGACATCCCACTACTGGGAGCCTCACTGGACTCACAGGGGCATTCGGACACAAGCTGAGCAGCTACATCCATGAATGCATGCACACAGATGTCAACAGAGATAGAAGGTTGAGCCGGACAGGCCTTTAGGCCGTAGTCTCAACTCTTGCTTTGGTTTCCAGGTGTCACTCCTCAGAGGCTTTGGTTCGAAGAACAGGGTATGGGGCTTTCCTGAGGCACGGAACAGAACTCCTCTCGTCTCCACATGGGAAGTTTCCTTGTTGGAGCCGTGTCAAACACCTCATGTTGGAGAATCCTGCAGAGTCCCTGAGCCACCTCCACATTCCAAGGTCAACCAGGCCACCAAGCCACAGTAGGACTCATCTTCAGGAGAGTCCATTTCAACTCTCCCCTCTGGGTAGCTCACCCAGGAGCCCGCAGATTGAGCCTGCCTTGTCCTGACTAAAGTGTGGGAATATGAGGTGGCGTTCCCAGGCATCCATGCTTAGACACCTGCTCTCGAGTCTTTCCATATGGGGCCTCTTGGAACCATCCAATAGGACTCGACTGTCGTGCAGAAGGTAACCTTCAGTTTTGGAGCAGTTCACAAATCCCATCGTAGCCAAAACAATCTGGCCTCATGAAGCCCCCACACCCTTCAGGAAGAGGCCATGCTGGACAAGAACTCTAGCCTGAGGCACGTCTCATAGTTGACATGACCTCAGTGCAGGAGATCTCGATTCAGCCTCTGCAGAGTAAGCATGCCTGGCCTCGGTCCCAAACCTCACGCTAGCTTGTGTTTTCAGACTTCCTTCCTCACACTCCTGGCAAACAAGCCCTCCGGACTAGGAACTCCGGAACCAAAACCCAGCCCAGTGTCTGCCCAACGGAAGAAAAACGTTTCCCTGTGGGGCTCTCCAGAAAACCCAGATGAGGATCAACCTGCTCGGGCCTCGACGGTACCCGAACTGGATAGGCTGCTCTGGGCACTCATGCTCTGCCTGACACAGCCAGAAGCCAGACGTCCAGACAGACAAAAAGACAGCTGGCCGCACACACAGCACTTCGGACACGCCATGGTCTTATGCCGTCACCTCATCCTAACCTTGGTTTTCCGATATCTGAACCTAGACATTATATCAATTCTCCACACAGCTGGGTATAGCAAGCACAAAACAGAACTCCTCCTTCCCCATGGCTGTCAAGCTTGCTCTTGGCATGCAGTCACACCTTCAGGGTGGGAGAAACCTTCATGGCCCCTGATGCCACGCCCAAACTTGAGTGCTGCTTGGGCACAAATTCACACTGTGACCCTCAGCATGAGCCCCATGTCAAAGAAAGGCCTGTCAGGGCCTGGACCAAGAGCCCACATATGGGGCTTGCCAAGCCCCTATGCACCCAATCCTCACCACGGTTTGAATTTTCCAGTCGCCCCGCCCGTACCTGGAGCTCTGCTCTGGAATCCCTTTCTTGGAGAGACCCATGAGCCAGACAACACGACTCCACCCTTCCCACAAAATGACCCCAAACTCTTGGGAGCTGGGACAAATCCCCAGAGAGGGATACTCGTTCACAGTACCTGAGGCCACCGCTCCAATCCACGGCTATCCCGGAAACAACATCCAGAGACAAAAGCCTGAAGGAACGCCTCCCACTCGCCCTTGTTTCAGAGGCCCAGGAGCTCCCTCTCGGGCTGTACATCAGGCCTGCCATACCCTAGGCGCCACTCATAAGCTGAGTTTGTGTATTCAGACTTCTGTGCCCACAGCCTGGACCCACACAACATCCAGGCTAGGG